>NC_090923.1:35534131-35834131 GCF_040938575.1 Ambystoma mexicanum | reverse complement strand
CGGTGCGCATTTGGAGGAGGGCAGCCCCAAGTGGAAGTGGCATAGAAGGCAGCGGCTTTGAGGAAGTGGAGAAGCTCTGAGGCTTGAGAAGCTGCGGCGGTACAGCAGTGGACTTTTTGGGTGAGCAAGCATGTTGAAGGTGAGCGAGTGTGCGAGGAGGAGCTGGAGAAGCACACAGAAAGCGGGCCTTTGCAGGTTTGAAGACCAGGGCTGCTGTGGGTGAAAAGCGGGGCTAAGACTTTTTAACAGATTAGGGAGCCAGGCTGCTGTGGGTGAAAAGCAGGGCTAAGACTTTTAATGGATTGTGGACCTGGGCTTCTGGGGGTGAAAAGCGGGGCTGAGACTTTTTAACAGATTGGGGAGTCGGGCCACTGTGGGTGAAAAGCAGGGCTAAGACTTTTAATGGATTGTGGACCTGGCCTGCTGGGGGTGAAAAGCACAGCTAAGACTTTTTTAATGGATTATGGATCCGGGCTGCCCAGGTTGAAAAAGGGGGCTGAGACTTTGTTAACAGACTGTGGATCTGGGCTGCAAAAGGTGAGAAGAGGGGTGGAGGCTTTTTGGAAAGAATTGCCTGTGATACTAGGATCAAAGAGAAGGGCATTTTCACTGAATAACCTGGAAGGCTGCTGCAGGGGCAGTGCATGTGCCTAGGTTTGGTCGGTTAAGGCAAGATTGTGGTCACAGCTGAGAGCAGATTAGCTGGAGGCACAGGGTCAAGGTGCTAGAGGGTTTGCCTGCCCCAAAAAGGTCCTGGAGGCCTTCTGGCCATGGCTCGGATGGCGGCGGACAAGCATGGCCCAAACTGCATGGATCTGGTAGCCTCTCATCTTGGGGTTGAGGCTGCCAGACACAGCCAAAGGGCTGAGTCACCTCTGTTGTTCCAATCCACATCCAATGAGGAGGCTTTTGCTGGAAATCAAGGCCCTGGAGAGAGCGAAGAGGAAGATGAGGAGCAGAGCGAAGAGGAAGAGCCAGTAACTAAGAGGAAGAGGATCATGACGGAGAAAGCCAAGGCCAGCAAAGAGCAGGCCGAAGCTGCCAGGAGGCGCAGATCGGCTGGAGCTCAAGGAAAGGGGAGGGCGCAGGAGTCTGTAGCCTTGAGGGCGCCTGTACCTGCTGAGGCTCCGAGGAATCGGGGCAGTGCACCCAGTGCTCCTGTAGCTATCTCGGCGGTAGCAGCAGAGGGCCCGACATCCTTGGAGATGGTAAAAGGTATGTTCATGCAGTGTATGCAAGCATGGGGAAATGGGGGGAATGGCCAAATGTTATGCGGTAATGTGAATGCATTTCACCAGTTGGGTAGGAATGCTGAGGCGGTTCACCATCAAGGGGAGAACCTGGTGTCAAGGGGCTTGGGATTCGGGGTGGAACAAGCCTTTGTCTTGCCCGGTGCAGGACCGGTATTAGAAGTGGGGCAGTTGTCACAGGTTGGTGCACCACCAGCAGGCCGGCAGGCGGTAGGGCCAACATGGTGGGGACAAAGGGCAACAGTACTTGGGGTCACCTCTGGAGAGGGCAGCCAGGGGCCGGTGCTGGTGCCAACAGTCAACCAGGGTCAGGGCAGGGTAGCGAGCAATGTCACGCAGTATGGGAGGCCTATGCCAAGGGTGGCAGTGAATTCCTTGGTATGGCATATACAGTGGGCATACAAGGAGAGAGTATGGCAAAAAGAATTTTTCGAAATCCTGGATCTGGTAGGAATGTAACCCGAGGGTGAAGGGTTAAGGGAGTTAATTGAGAAAGAGAGCGAGAAGAAAGACAGGGAGAGACCAAAGGTGGAGGCTACTATTCACAATTGGCTGAAGGTCTTTAGGATGTATACTTACATCATGCTTGAGAAATTCCTGCAGTATGCGGTGACAATAATTGCATATGAGCAGTACATTCACAATCTGAATCTAAAATATGGCACCAATGCTTGGCTCAACTATGATAGGGGTTTTAGACTTAAGATGCAGGTTTGGCCAGCTATGACCTAGGATGAAGTGGATGTCGGTGGGTACATAGACAAGATGGTACCTGTCAAGGAATCTGAAGACAAGGCCCAAGGGGAGAAGCCGCAATACTGGAGGAACAAAGGGTCCTATTCAAACTGAGGCAGGGGGTCCTTGTTAGGGAGAATTCTCAAGTATGGCTAATTTCCCTTAGCTAGTGAGTTCCTCAACCGCTTTGCTGGATTTCTAGGATTTTTTTTTTTTGACCTGGTAAGAGTGTGAGCCTTCTTTCCCATTATTACATGTGTTTCGCTGTGTGTGTTTAACATTTTTGTGTTCAGGGACTGTGGAGCCTCACCTACTCCACAGGCATCATCTTTGTACTCTGTGTTACACAGCACCTTCAGTGCAGTGACATAGGGTTGAGGGTTGTCTTTTAGACTTTCCAACTCAGACTTCTTTTTCTGGGATTGACTACTGTCCCCCAGGACATGTAAAGTTGCCATTAACTTTACTAGTCTTTTAAAATCCACAGACCCAGTACAAACCATTTTACATGGAGTACTGGAAAGGGTTAATACTTATCCCTTTTTGTCTGTTTCTCTTGGAGCATTGTTTTTCATCAAGACTTGGCTGGTGGCAATGGTAACTACCCTATTTTTCCTACCGCGGTTATCTTAAATAACCTTGTCATTGTTTTAGGCTATCTTGGTAGCCTCAAACTTAAACCCGCTAGACCATATATGTTTTTTATACGGTTCCGGCTGGGTTTATTCGCCTTCTCTTTTTGAAAGGTCTTTATCGTGTTTTACTCCGTGCGCCAAACCAGGTTGGTTCCTTTTTTCACCGTCTTTCCGCCGGCTTCTGCACAGAAGCCCTTCTTAGGCACCTGAAAGTCTGGGTAGGCAGGATGTGAGGGAGGGGTTTTAGGACCCCTGCCATGGGTTCCCTTGGTAACCCAAGTCGCACTCCTGTTTGATTGGCTGGGTGACTGTCCCCGCCAGGACAGCCACCCTGCAGTGTGATTGACAGCCAAGCTGTGTGAATGGGGGAAAACTGCATAGAAGCAGATCTCTGGGTCTGGAAGAGCAGAGTCGCCACTGTAACAAGAGTACCGTAGAGGAGCTGACAGAAGAGGACCCTTACCACGACTGAACCGGCCGGTGAAGCCCTGCTTCAGGTCCGAATCTTCAGACTACAATGACAGAGAGGATCTTCCAAGAATCTTCTTCCCTTGAGCTGGTGGGACCAACCAGTTCATCCAAACTCCAAGCCAGGACTCCCTCCTCCGGAAGTCGGACCCTTCTTGGGTTTTAAGGAGCGCACCTTTTATTCGTTGCTTTGCTCTGCTGCTGGTTTCTTCCCTCGGCAGTGCAGGAGCCTCCTGTCTTCCTACTTCGTGTCAGTCCCACAGCCACTTCAGAAACCGTGAGCCTGCCGGATCTGCCAGGAACGTCCGCCACAGCTTCTTCTCCATTTAAGGTACTGTTCAACATCTGGTTGTTCATGTCATCCAGCCGTGGTGGAAGGGTGTGAAACCTTTTGCCAATCCTAGGGCTTGTCCTTCTCTTCTCTTCTCTTTAAGCTAACTTGTCTGCTGACCACCTTTGTCCGGAACTCTTGGCATCCACTTAACCACAAACTACCCTGAACTGTGTGATCTTGAGCAAAAGACTTTTGAACTATTGACTTTTGCCCTAAGCCTGTTTGATCTGATCCTATCACTGTAGTTCCTCTTTCTATTTTTAAAGAGAAGAGAAGGACAAGCCCTCAGATTGGCAAAAGGTTTCACACCCTTCCACCGCAGCTGGATGAAACGAACAACCGGATGTTGAACAGTGCCTGTGGGTGCTGCTCCATTTCTGCCTAACTTTGACTTTCCCTCCCTCTTTAATTATCAGAGTGCCATTTTGTTCCCACTTCATGTTGTGAGCTTAACTTGTCTGGAAACTATTGGGAGCGGTGTGGTGTATTAAGAGTGTGATTTTTGAACTGCTTTACTTTAGTGAGATGTCATACAACTGATGTGTAAATAATTGTATATTCTTTTACTCAGAAACCTTGAGTCAGTGTGTGTTTGAATCACAGTAATTACTGTCCTTTGTGTAACCTGTTCTACTGCTCACTTGCTCTTGAGACAAGTCTGGCTGCTCAGCCATTGCTACCACTTTACTCTGTAGTACAGACTTGTACCAAAGGTGAATTTGTGCTGCCGCTTGTAGTCCTAATTGTGTAGTGTTCCACAAGGGTCAGTGGAGTAACTTTGCTGAAAATGTTGGGGGGGACATGACAACTGAGGGAAAGGGGTGGGGTGAAGGGTAGGCGGATGGTGGATCTGAAGGATCGTTTAGGCCAAATTGTTTTAAAAAAATGTGGTAGAATGGTAGATTTGACCGAATTCGGTCACCACCATTAGTTCGAAGCCGAAGATACCGAACATGAAGAGCAGTGGTTTCAGGGGTGGCCCCCTCAGGCCATGTTCGGTATTTTTGGCTTCGGTGGTTGCGGGGGTGTCCCCAAGTTACTCAGCATTGGTGGCAGGGAACCCAACAAAAAAAGAAGAAAAGGAATGCTACAGCGTCAGATCTGACTCGCGTTAAAGGGATGGATCTGACGCTGCAAGTTACAGGAGAGGCAGCCGATGGAGAAAAGGTAAGTGGGGGGGTTTATGGGTGTACTGGCGGTTTGAGGGGACATGGTTTTGGTTTTTTGTACCAAGGTAAAAACGTATTTGCAGCGAAAATGACTACGGTTAATTCCGACATGAGTTTGTACGTTGGTCAAACAACCTAAATCTCTGAGTGATAACACAAAACTACTACACCACAAGAGTCCATTGCGGACATTCTGTTATAACTTTCATAAAACTGGTGGCGTATCGTTAAAATTCAATTGAGCCCCCATACATCTTCAGCCAGCCTGCCATGCACCCAGTGACACAACATTACATTCACAAACTTAATTCCACTAGAACATACAAACAATGCATTAATGAGCATTCATTCAGACACAAAAGTCAGACATATGCTTGCACACACTCTCTCATACACAAATGTACCCAGTACCTCCACAAACAAACACTGTGTGCACACAACACTTATATGTACATATGCAATAACGCATGGATACAGTGGCGCAACGTCCATTGAGCAGACCAGACTATAACCCCCTGATACCTGAAAATTTGGCCTACGTTGTCTTGACCTAGCTGAATTATAAAGCCATGGCCGAAAGGACCAGATTCACTAGAATGTCAGCAATTTGCCTGATTTTTCCTTTCATTCAAAGGCAGAAACCATTGGATAACGCAGTGCAGTGGGTGACCAAGTATAATTGGTATAGCTTTTTAAATGCAATATATCTCCAAACCTGGGTTCTGCGCAGCACCTTATATGTCTGTATGCTGATCGATTTTTTCTACAAGATTCTGACTGATTAAAATTAGGGTATGTTTTCCTGTGTTGAAATGACTTCAAGCAGTGGAGTACCGAGAAGGAGAGTCGCATGGGGGTGGTCAAGCTGCCCCCATTGCTCTTTTAAGAGCCAGACCGGGACATTTGTCATTGGGACACCTCTCCCATTCGGCACCTCAAAGAGGGTGCGCAACGGCAAGAGAGTCCCGCTGACAGGACAATGTGTGCTGAGCAATTCCTGCTCAGCATGCTCATAAGGTGTCCTGCCGCCAGGACAATGTCTCAAGGAGCTCCGGGCAGCAGAGGGTCCTCACGTTGCTCTGTATGAACAGAGTATTATAATGTGAGCCATTAGGCACTGACGGGAGGGAGGGGGGTACTATTAGCAGGGACTTTTGTCCCATTAGAAATGGGAATGGGAGGGAGTGATCAGAAGTGAGAAGGGTGCATAATGTTGCATGCTTTATGAAATAATGACTATGGCTTTAAAACCCAAGGAGGATTTGTTAGGCTCACATTAATCTACATGATGCTATTGTGACTTTGCATGCAGAATGGGGAGAATGAAACTAAAGCCATACTGCCATTGCTCGACATATTTCTATGACAATGTATTTAGTGTATCGTTAGTTTACTATGAAATGCTAGTTTGTTATGTAATATGGTTTGCTTCCAAGGCATTGCTATAAATAATTATATGTTGTATATATTATAGAAATAATAAGCACATGAAATGTAAGGCAAAACCATAATAAATATCTATATCAACTAAGCCTGGAAAGATGTGCGCAGTCGCTTAAATGGTCCCCATCCCAGTTTCACCATTTAACTAAGTGTGTGTGAACCTGAGCAAATTATTTAATCACATTGTGCCTTATCTGCAGCTCTGCAAGTGATTCTGATTAACTTCACAGCTCATGTTAATGTATCATGCTATTATAATGGAAACGCCCAATGACTATAGAGTTGCTCCACACATAACCATAGTGCAATTTAGGTATTTTGCACCACAAAGTTATTTGTCACTTGGCTTATTTATGGCAACTTATTCTAAAGTCACTTCCATGGTGCCTCTAAGTACCAAAGACTGATGATGCGCCTTGCAATGTCCTTTTCTGTGAAGTCACTTCTGTTGGTGCAATCCATATGCTAATTAGCAAGTTTGCATGTATTTTGCCTCAGAGGGCTTGGACAGAGCTCCTCAACAAACGTACACAAACCTAATTAAAAAAACACAATTCTTTTAAAAGGTACCTCTGCTCTGCTTTCAATTGCCGCCCGGGCCACGTCTCATGGTACACCGACCTAACCTCTTTGCACTCACACACCTCCAGACAGAAACCAGGAAGCTGAATAAGCTTCCAAGTTCCTGTCTGTGTGTCGCTGGAAAGAGATGCTCTGTGCCGCTGGCCTTCGGAAGTGCCTGCTGCCAGCGTGACAGCACAGGCGCCAGGCCCTGCAATGCCCAGTTCAGCACCCTGGCTGCTGACTTTAAGTCAGGCCAGTCAGGGTGAGGGACTGAGCCACACAGGGCATACCAGCCCTGAATGTGTTGCAGCGCGGTTGCCAGCCATCTCTGCATTATGTAATGAGACAGCGCAAGCCTTGCTGGGCACCCCAGCCGGGCTCGCACTGTCCAATTACATAATTGATGATTGTGGCCCCCCTCTACCCTCCCTCCAAAGGATGGGGGGACAAAAAGGCATGTCACAGAAGTTGGGGGGACAAAACCCCCTGTCTCCCCTATAATTACGCCCATGCCAAGGGTACTGCATATAATTCTGCCTAACAGTCCTTACGAGGGAACTCCTCCTGGAACAACCATTCCAGCTTCCAGGTGGAGCAGCCTGACTGCTGGAGGTTTGCTGAAGGGAACTGTACCTTCGGCAAAGCTTGTAGATTCAGGCACGCAAAGGGCAAAAGCTCAGGGGACCGCAGCTCCTCGTCTGGGGAAGGGAAGCACCGAAGCAGTGCCAAACCTAAGGAGAAAACAAAGTATGATTAAAAGCCGTTTACCCACACCGGTTCGATTGCATGCGTTGATTCCTTTTCTAAATGTGTACCACAACATTATTGATGCTAAAATTCTCTGGGAAGGTTTTAGGTGGGGGTTCAGGATTCCTTTCCCTGGGGCGAAGGTTGGCAGGGAGGCCAGCAATTTGAAGTCAGCATTGGTGATGCCGAAGGTATTGGCACAAAAGTGGGAAAGGAAATCAAGCTAGGGAGGGTTGCGGGCCCTTTCGCCTCTAAACCTTAGGAGAATTTTGTGGTATCACCTTTGGGGTTGGTTACCAAGAAGGAGTAGGGGCATTTACGGGAAATACAGCACCTTTCCTTCCTGGAAGAGGAATCCGTGAATGATGGCATAGCTGCAGAGCAGTGCAGGGTGCATTATGCATCATTTTATGAGACTGTTGAGATGGTGAAATCCACAGGGAGAGGTGCTCTGATGGGTAAGGCTGACATAGAGTCCGCATTTAGGTTGTTGCCAATCCACAAGGAGAGTTACCATTTACTGGGCTTCAAGGTGCAAGGTGATTACTTCTATGATAAATGTTTGCCAATGGGTTCTGCTATTTGTGCGCATACTTTGAAAAATTCAGCAGCTTTCTGGAGTTTGCATTAAGGGAAAGGAACTCTGTGGGGGGGGGAGTCCTGCACTACCTCAATGATTTCTTGTTTATCGGTAAGAAGGGAACGGGGGCGTGCCGGTCGCTCATGAGATCACTTCAGGGACTGATGGAGGAAATGGGAGACCCACTATCCAGGGGGAAGACAGTGGGACCGGTCATGACACTGACCTTTCTGGTGATTGAGATTGATTCAGTCACAGGGGAGTGCAGGCTGCCCAGTGATTGAGTGCTGAAACTGAAGGAAACGATCAAAGTTTTGAGAGGAGTAAGGCCACCTTGACGGAACTTCAATCATTGGCGGGCAACCTCAATTTTGCAGGAAAGGTCTGGTAAGGTGTTCGCCAGGAGCATCCATCTTAAAACGGTGGGGTTACAGCACGCAGCACAACATGTCTGTCTGGGGGCAGAGGTTAAGGAGGATCTCGGAATGTGGGATGCATTTTTGGATGAGTTTAATGGGGTGTTCCTACAGAGAGAGGAGTTGGACAGCGGCGAGGGGCTTGAAATTGTTCACTGATTGCTCAGGTTCACATGGATTTGGGGCCATCTTGGGGAGCGAGTGGTGCGGTCAGGTGTGGCTGGCAGCTTGGCATCGCGAGGGGATCACTAGGGACATCACGCTGCTAGAGTTGTTCCCCATCATAGTGGCTTTCAAAATGTGGGACCGACTGTTGTAATCAAGGGACGTCCAGCAATCCCAGAATTCTGAAACTACTTAGAGAGCTCAAAAGGTGACTCTGAACATAGAGGTCAGGACACAACATATTCCAGGGGTGAAAAATATGGCCTCTGACTCTCTCTCTCATTTGCAGTGGGAGAAGTTTCGGGGGAGCTGTCCGGAAGCAAGCATGACAATGACCCCATTCAAGGCACAGTGGTGTGGCATGTTTGGGGGGATCTGAGTTCCTTTATCTATACCGCCCTAGCACCTGACACAGCGAGGAGATACAAAGCGTGCTGGGAGCGGTTCTTGGCGTTTCAGAACTAGGTGTTGACAGAAACACAGAGGGATTTGCCAGTACGGGCTTTTGTGGGATGGTGTTGGCGGTCTGGGAGAACCAGATCTTGGATGGCCCATCAGTTGGCGGCAATAGCACACTACTACAAGTTGTGGGGCAGGTCGGATCCCATGAAAGAGCATTACATTGTGATGATTATCAAAGGTTGGGCCAAGCAGGCTGTGAGGAACCCAGATGAAAGGCAGCCCATTGATGAGGTGAAATTGCACAGTATGATCGAATGCCTAGTAGGAGTTTGCTGGAATGAGTCCAAGAGGGTCTTGTTTGTGGTGGCCTTCGCATTAGCTTGCTTTGGGGCTTTCAGAGTGAGTGAGCTGGTACCGGAGAATAAGGACGGCAGGAGATCTGGGTTCGTGAGGATGGGTGACATGCACTTAGACGAAGGTCGGTTGAGCATTTTCCTGAGAAAATCCAAGACGGATCAGAAGGGGAAAGGTAGGACTATAACATTCATCAGCACGCAATGCAGCACGGTGTGCCCGGTGGGATGCGCTGCAGTGTATCTCCAGCAGAGACTGCCTACAGGCGAGGGGTCCCCTTTTCTCTTGCACAGTGATGGGTCGGCCTTGAACCGTTTCAAATTCAAGAGGGTCATGGACATGGCACTGGAGAAGATGGGGGTCACAGAGAGGGTGTTCGGGACTCATTCCTTTAGGATAGGGGCAGCCACTTCGGCGGCAGGGATGGGCCTGAGTGCAGAGGCTATCAAGCAAATAGGGGGATGGAAATTGGGGTGTTTCAGGAGGTACATCAGGCTTGAAAAACCTGTAGCGCTAACAGATTCCTTCTCATCTCCTTCCTAGTAGCTGCAGCACAGAGAAAGAGGCGGTCAGTCTGGGTGGTTGGGCAGTTCTTTGTGTCAAGGGCCGGGGCAAGCTGGACGGCCGAGCAGGAGGAGCTGACCGCTGGCGAGTACCGGATATGGTGGCATGGGGTGCCGTGGATTAAATTGGCACAGCTGCAGGGTCACTCACATTTGCAAATTGCTGGGTAAGCATAAAAAATCTGACATCTTGATCATACATCTCGGGTGCAACGACTTAACTCGCTTGAAGAGAGGGAGCCTGAGGAGGGAGATGATGTTTTCCTTACAGGAGTTGTCAGCACAGCTGGGCGAGACCAAGATTGTGTGGTCGGAAATCATTCCGAGGGAGGAATGGAGGGGTGCCGAGAGTCACTCAGCAGTGGAGAAATCGAGAAGGAAATTGAATTGCACAATGGCAAAATTCTGCATGAGGTTTTCCTCAGATCAGGCACGGCTTTATCAACTTGAAATCTCCAGAATACTACTTGAAGGATGGAGTGCATTTGTTGGCATCTGGGATGGATCTGTTTTTTTGGAATGTTTGCACAAGGCGCCTTGAACTATTTATTTATTTATTCATATTTATATAGCGCGCAAGCAGCCCAGTGGCATTGAGGCGCTGTTACTTGCAATAACTTAGTTACATGGTACAGGCATGATAGCGATTGTTGACACATTATGAATACTACAAGACCTCATACTGTTGTTACAGATATTGCATTTGGTCATATATTACAACATATATGATAAGTATTTGTGCTGATGTGTCGGGCCTTATGTGAAGAGGGTAGTTTTCAGAGTTTTGCGGAAGGTGGTGAGGGAGGCCTCACCTCGGATAGTGGGAGGTAGGGCATTCCAGTGAGTAGGCGCGAGATAGGGGAAGCTGGATCCGCCCGCTTTTACTCTTTTTACTAGTGGCACAGAGAACATGTTGGTGTACGGTGATCTGGTTGGCCTGGTAGTGGAGATGGGGTGGATCCTTTGTGAGAGGTATGCAGGAGCAGTGAGGTGAATGCACTTGTGGGTCAATGTCAGGGCTTTGAATACGATCCTTTCCTTTATTGGGAGCCAGTGGGCTAGTTTTCTGGCTTCAGAGATGTGTTCTCTTTTAGCAATGCCTTGTGCTGCCCGGAGAGCATTTTTCTGTTTTACTTGTAGTCTCTTTAAGTTTTTGTTGGAGGTTCCTAGAAAGAGTACGTTGCAGTAGTCTAGCCTAGAGCCGGTGATGGCTCTGGCTATGTTGGTGCAGTTCTCTTTGGAGAGAAAGGGTCTGACTGCATTGATAAGTGTGGCATGAAATGCAGCTGCGGAGGCTATTGCGTTGGTTTGTCTATCCATGGATAGGCTGGAATCCAGGTAGACTCCCAGAGTTTTGACAGAATCGGAGACCAGAATTTTAATGGAGTCAATGGTGAAGTGGCTGAAATGGGCATCTACATTTTTTAGCGTGTCGGGCGAACCTACCAGGAGGAGTTCCGTCTTGTCAGATTTGAGGCATAGTCCGTTGTCTGCCATCCAGGCTTGGATGGTGTTGTAGAGGTTGTTGAGGGTCAGGGAGTCAGTGTCATAGTTACCTGTGAGAGTGAGGAGGATCTGAGTGTTGTCGGCGTAGTTGGTGTAGGAGATGCCCATAATGTCGAGGATGAGGAAGAGGGGTCGTGTGAAGATGTTGTATAGGGTGGGGGAGAGGCAGGAGCTTTGGGGTACACCACAGAGTATAGTGGTTGGTGATGCGGCGGCTAGGTCAGAGAATACTTGCATGGTTCTGTCTTGTAAGAAAGAGGTGATCCAGGCTGTGACTATGAAAGAGCGAAGAGGGGAGCTGCGGTGGGCAGAAACTCAACTTTGGCGTGGCGGTGTTTTGGCGAGCAGTAACAAGAGACAGACTCCAAATTAGCCATTGCAAAGCCGGAAGGGTCTTTGCTCTTCTCAGACCAGCGCTTCTTGGGGGCCTAAGTGGCAGGGGTCTGGTGGTAGCAATAAGGGCTCAGCTTACCCCGAACAAATGGTGCTCTCTCAGCCCAGAAACACCTGCAGGGGCAGGCGGGTCTCAGGCACGAAGGGTTGGGGGAGTTGTGTCTAATATGGACTTTGTTTGGGAAAGGGGGAAGCAGGTTTTGGACACGGAGCTGTTGTCACTATTGTTTGCTGTGTTTTATTATGTGTGAAAATAAATCTGCGGTCTTTTTATGCCAAAAGAAGCCATGTCACATTCTGCACCTTACTGGTTGGAAAAGGAAGCACCAAAGGAATGAGCAAAGGTGATGTATGTTGGCATAATAATGGACAGATGCCCAGGTTCTGCGTGTGGAAGTGCCATCCCCAGCACTGCCAGAGATGTGCATCGGTCTGAGTGTGTACGGTTCCCTGCTGACAGATTGTCTGCCCCTGTGGGTAAGGTGGCTGTGCCAGGTCTGAAGCGCGTGAGCATTCTTGCAGCACCCAAAGCCGTGAAAGTGACCATTTCTTTTTTTTCTTAGAGAAAGAATGGTTGTGTTTTCTTTGTAATTCATTTGTTCTGGGACCACCAGTTGATGAAGAAGGCACTGTACCAACTCAGCAGACTATTTTCAGTCAGTTCAACATAATGGTAAAAGTGAGCAAAACGTAGAGTCTGTGGGCCTCATCACGACTTGGGTGGTAACGCCGGCGGTATTAGCCCTATCGCCGAACTCCCCAGCGCTAATAGTGGCGGATCACGAGTTCGGCGGTAAAGTAAATCCCCATTCCCCATTGAGCCCATTCGGGAATGCCCCATTCCCCATTGGGCTCAATGGGGAAAATTCGCGCTCTTACCGCCGGCGGATTTCCCGCCGGCGATAATAGCGCAAATTTTCGACGGATTTCCTCCCAGCTCAGAGCTGGGGCGAAATCCGCCGAAGTCCTGATTTGGCGGACCCTTAAATCCGGCGGTAATAGCGCTACCGCCGGATTTAAGGGTTACCGCCAAAGTGGTGATGAGGCCCTGTGTGCTTTTAGCACTGGACGAACACAGCGTCAACACTTTCGTGGCACCATTTACTGAACTCCTACTCTGTGGGCGTGTCGCAGGCATCAAAGTGTGTTTGCTTGCAAATATTAATTTAAAGAAAAAACAATGTTGTCATTACTGTGAAAGGCTATCACTGTTTATGGATATTGTGTATGTTTGCTAATCATTTAATGATCTTCCTGGACAGAAACTCTATACAGACTGTAGCCACGCTGGCCCCAGAGAGGCTGCTGTCGTTACACACACTGATTATTCCATTATTCATTTGCCCAGGAGTTTATTCCGCATGAGGCCAGTGCTTCTGGAACGCTGGCCATCAGTTGGGGTAACTCACTGCTTGTCGTCTTTCTCTTGTTTTTTGTGCGCTCTGAGGCCTTTGGGCAGGCATGCAGCGCTCTATAAAAATTCAAATAAATATATAAATAAATAGGAGTAGAACCTAGGATGTAATGTCATCTTGAACTGTTGCTAGTTCTGCTTAAGCCCTAGTGGCCTATGAAAGATTATGCAGACTGTGACTGGTGCTGCATCAACTCTACAGACCGGCCCTACTGGCCTCTCAAAGTCTGTGCTCTGTTGCTGCATCCGCTCTATGACTGGCCCTACTGGCCTCCAAAGTCTGTGCTCTGTTGGTGCACCCGCTCTATGACTGGCCTTACTGGCCTCCAAAGTCTGTGCTCTGTTGGTGCAACCGCTCTTCTGACTGGCTCTACTAGCCTCTCAAAGCATGTGTTCTGTTGGTGCATCCGCTCTACTGACATGCCCTACTGGCCTCTCAAAGCCTATGCTCTGTTGGTGCATCCGCTCTATGACTGGCCCTACTGGCCTCCAAAGTCTGTGCTCTGTTGCTGCATCCGCCCTATGACAGGCCCTACTGGCCTCTCAAAGTCTGTGCTCTGTTGCTGCATCCGCTCTATGACTGGACCTACTGGCCTCCAAAGTCTGTGCTCTGTTGGTGCACCCGCTCTATGACTGGCCCTACTGGCCTCCAAAGTCTGTGCTCTGTTGGTGCACCCGCTCTTCTGATTGGCTCTACTAGCCTCTCAAAGCATGTGTTCTGTTGGTGCATCCGCTCTACTGACAGGCCCTACTGGCCTCTCAAAGCCTATGCTCTGTTGGTGCATCCGTTGTGCTCTGTATGTCAAAAGAGGAAATTATATCATACCTCCTATTGCAACGAATATGTGTATATTGGCCTACGCCAAGATGCTTATAAGCCACTTGCGAAGAAATCCACGTTGCAAGGTCCTGACCTTAGAATCAATGTAAGCCGCCATTTTAGGTCAATCCGCCCTTTTAGGTTCTCTCTGTAAAGTCACCCTGTGAGTTAAAATCGTGGACGATGTCATTCCGAAATACAACATGGCCGTCTTGACCTCTGTGGTAATTAATATGTAACTTGCCTGCAGGCCACTTGTTGGGGTCGTGAACTGAGACCTTGTCCTTCGCTGACCTGTGTGTAAAGGATTACTTGTGCAATGAAACTAATCCACGAGCATATGTTAAGAACAATGTATCCAAATACTGAACTAAGAACACTTGTTTAACTACATTGTATTAATGTTTGAGAAGACCTTTAAGAGAAATCCTAAATACACTGTTACCATGTAGGCTTGTTGGTGAATGTATTAAAGGCAAACCCTATGCATATAGTGGTATGAACCCGGCATGAACCCTAGATCAGTAATGTATTAGAGGAATATTAACCCGAAGTATGGTTGGACATCATGTTCGCAGATGGTATAAAAGAGCAACAAATTCTAATGTACAGCATCTCTCACTAAGCACACTGAACCACGCTGGAGTTCGTTGTGTTGAACTGAGGGCCAATAGCTATCTGTTACTTTTCTTGGAAAACTGTTCAGTATAAAATAAAGATCTTTGTATGTTCCTTTGTAACCCGTGTTCGGTGTATTTACTTTTGGGGTACTCAGCCTCGATATTTTGATTTTTGTTTTCACAGTTGGCGCCTGAATATGGACCCTCAAGATTGATGCCGGATTGTCAAAGTTTGACGCATGCTATCGGACCGGGATTGGTCGGTGTGACAAAATAAGGGGCCCCTTCTGAACGAGACGCGACACCTCAGCAGCGCTGCACGACCCGATCCCTGGACAATTAGCTTGTGGTCCGAGACAGCATCTTGACGAGGGTCCACTTATCGAGGCAGGCAGATTTGCCGAAATCACCAAACACGAGGTAAGATTAGTTAGGTAAGATTCTTTGTAATCCGATCGGACCTCCTTAGGACTGATCAGGTGAGTCGTAACCCAATTCTTAAATATCCTGATAATTTGATTTTGGCGTATTGTATCTGCAGACACAATTATTGACTAGGTAACACCAATAATTTGATATGCCTGGGAAATTGTCTACCTGCTTCAGGGCGTTGTTCCGCAGTGATAGACAATCTTTGGAATTTATCCATCCAGCACCACAGGAGGGGTCGCCGGCGTGTACTATGTAATGTAAGCATGGCTTTGGAAGTATAGTGTTTAATGATATTTGGCACAGACAAACCAGACAGGCCTCCGAACTTCAGTGGCCAACCAATGGTAGTTTTGAAATCCCTCGTATTGAGTATTTAGAGTCAATTCTATTAAAGAAAAAGGCTAGACCTGCAGCATTCGATGTTTTGCAGAATTTTGCAGCAACTTAAGGGTAGAGAAAAACATGCGCGCCGTCATAAGACGAACGCCGAAAAAGCATTATTATATGACCAAGATAAACATTCTGAGTCGACTAGGAATATGGATAGGGCTTTCTCACTTGGAATTCAGAAAATGTATCCTTCTAAAGACCTTCATGTTTCCGACGAATTCATCGACAAATTGCTAAATGAACGAAGGCCTGGTGCCTCTGCGCCACCTCTGTATGTTCCTCCTCCTGCTGCTCTGCCTCTTCCTGTTGTTCCTGCTCCTCCTAATGTTCCTCTTCCTCCAGTTACTGTTCCTCCACCTATTCCTCCACCCCTTCCTATTGCACCAGTAACAGTACCTCCATTGAATTTGCCTGCTGTCCCTCTTCCAAGTGGTCTTGTGCCACTTGTAGCCGAACAGGGTGCGGGGTCAAGGGTTGTCACCCGCAATACTGTACCTCCAGAGAAGAAACGAGATTTGATTGTATGGGCTAAGCATTGTATGGAGAGAGATGATCAAGCTAATGTTGTTGCCACACTTTTTAATATGGATAATTTTCCTGAGAAAAATGTTTTTATTGAAGGTTTAGGGATTCATGTATGTGTAATGTGGGTCAAATTAAATAATACAGATCTCCCGCAAGGTTTAAGGGATGTACACACTTTAGTGTTTTCACGAGACACTGTGGAGAAAGTTAATGAGCATGTCGAGAGGTTATTTGAGTATAGAAAGGAGTTGGAAAGATTACAGAATGAGGATGACGAGGGGGAAAGTATGTATGTACAGAAACGGTTCCTTACTTGTCGAAAATCGATATCTGTGGAAGCACAAATTTGTACGAAAGACGCGCTTAGATGGATTTCAGATATGTCGATAACTCCAGTTGAGGTATATGACACATAAAGTCAGTATACTCCAGAAATGCAGAGGAAAGTGATACAGGTAATGATAGAGTACCTACAGGATGATTGTGTAAAATGAAAGATTAGTTGTCCAACAGAGTTATTGAGTATTTATAAGAGAGCTTTTTCACTTGACACTTCTTCGACTACTTTAGCACTCGACTTAGCTCTGTTGCTTAGTAAGCGTTCGGAGTTGCCTACTTCTCAGTTGCCTATGAGAGAATTTCCTCCGACATTTGTCCCGAAGGTTGAGAATGCGGCCGATGCTGCGGCAGGTATAGTCGCTGTGGACATTCCTGCACATTATGTATCGCAGTTTGTTCATGTCCCGTTCTCAAGACAGGAAGTGAATACTATTAGACAATCTATTCCTGATATTAGGAAAAATCTGACAGGATTCTATAAAGAAATAGAGTCCGTCTTGCAGTCTTCAGTGTTCACCCTAGGTGATATTGATTTGTTATTTCCTGTACTCCTGCCCGTAGATTTATGGAAACAAGTTAGGACTATAGACGACATACCAGGGTTGGGAGATACATGGGCGAACATGACTAGATTCGATGGAGAAAGTCCAGCTGGTGAAATACCGCCGCAGGTGATACTAACGTTGCCTGATAGAATCATTGCAAAATTGAAAACCATAGGGTTCCATTGTGGCTTACCCTTAGAATTTTGTTTAGGGCCCTCTTTGGAATTGGAATTGTTTGAATTCTCCTTGTTGTCTTTCTTTGGCTGCTTTCCTTCATCCTTTTTCTGAGTTACCCCTGAATCATTGTGAGTAGCCCTGTTGGCAACCTACAAGTCAGTAGCCTTAGATAGCTTCTTAGAATCCAGTTCTTTTGAATCTGCCAAGTGCTGTCTGAGCTCAGGAGAGCAGGCATCATAGATAGACTCCATCATAAGAAGATTTCGCATTCCTTCATAAGTATTAACTCTATAACCCTTAATCCATCC
Source organism: Ambystoma mexicanum (assembly GCF_040938575.1). Classification (NCBI taxonomy): domain Eukaryota; kingdom Metazoa; phylum Chordata; class Amphibia; order Caudata; family Ambystomatidae; genus Ambystoma; species Ambystoma mexicanum. Next base: position 35,816,837 of record NC_090923.1, on the reverse strand, counting down.
CTCTAAGTTCTTCAAACACTCATTCACCCAAGTAGCCCAAGGGGTACTACCATGCTTTTTGAGGGTCCTAAACCTCTTAAGGTACTGGGAAGGAATCTTCCCAAATCTAGCTATCAAAGCTAGCTTTACACATTCATAATCCATCCTATCCACCTCCCCCAACTCCATTACCACATGAGATGCAACAGGGGGGGAGCCTAGAGGATAACCAGGGGATCAACTGATTCCCTGTGATATCCTGGAGCCCATTATTGGATTCAAACATAGCAAGCCAATCTAATACATCCAACTTAGGTTCATACATACCCACAATCTCTTAAGGCATCCGGGGTCTTTTTGGTCTGGAAGATCTAGAGGATTCGGGGAGAGAAGCGTTTTCCAAAGACAATTTCTTCATCTCAAGCTCATGATTGAGCTCCATTTGTTTGAGCCTTAGTTCTTGATGTCTCTGTTCAGTTTGGGCACTAATTCTTTTGAATTCAAGTTCAAGTTTCATTTTTTCTAGAGAGATAGATTCAGGACTTAATATGGGACCTGGTGGGTCCAGTAGCCATAGGTTGAGGCCTTTGAGCAGTTAGAGGGCGGGTGGGGGGTGACATTGTTATCCTCCTCTTCCTCATCTGTTTCAACAATAACATCTTCAACATTATTTTCCTCAAGATTTGCTACATTTGCTGGAGTAGGGGGCACTACAGCACCACTATCCAGACTTTGTTTCTCTAACAGTCTATCAATCATTTCTAATTTCTTGCCTTTGACAGGAAGACCTTTCTGTATACACAGATCCCTTAAATAATCAGCAGTATTAGTAAGGAAGGTCTCCTGGCTGTAACTTTCCATAATGTTGACTTTTGTTTAAAATAAACTTGTTGTGATTGTTAGCCTTGTGGTTATTTGAACCAAAGCACTAGCAGAACTCTAAAATGTAAATCCAATACTTTCATCCTCACCGCTGTACACCAGTGTTAGGCAGAATCCTGTGCAGTTCCCTCACTATACAAGATTAGGACTACAGGTGAGAGCAATAAATCCCCTTTGGCATCAGTCTGTACCACAAAGATTTAGTTGGTAGCTGTGGCTGAGCAGTCTTATCTCAAGAGGGAGATGAGCAGTATTCAGGGTTTACACAATAGGCCCACTAGACTATGGAACAAGGAAACACTGACCAAAGCTTTGTATTTAAAAAGTAGATATATATTTATTTTATACACTTCTAATAAAACACATGTATCACAGTCATCAAGCAAGTTAAATTAAGTCAAAGGAAAAATATACACACTCCCAAGTTAAATTGTAGACCAAGTGAACCAGAGTGAAAACTGAGCAAAACGGCACAGTGACAACTACACACAAGGGGTCCTCTAACAATTCCTCACAAGGGAGGGAAAGCACAAGTCATGTAGAAATAGGTTCTTAAAGACCCTAGCAATGCTTCCCATAAGTTTGTTGACCAGTTTAATCAAGACAGTGCATCAGTATAGGCAATACTTAAATGAAAACTGAGCAAAATGGCATTTCACAAGGTTTAAAATTGGGAAGGTAAGGGTAGTTAAGAGAAATAGGTACACCACACCGTTCTAGCTGAGAATCAATCTAAAGAAGGCAGATCTAACAAATGTGACCAGAGTCAGTAGGCCTGTGCCAGAGTCAGTGGTACAGGGCAAGGGCCCAGGAGCAAAATGTTCTTGTAGCTGCAGTCAAGTCTTTGGTTAACGAAGTGGAAAAGGTGGATGCAGACGTTGAAAAGACAATGTTGATAGAGAGGGGCGGCCAACCCAACAGGTAGCTAAAGGATTTAAAACACATTTAGTGCTACCGCAAAGAAAGGGCGGCCTGGCGGAACAATGTACCTTATTATGAAGAAGCGGCTTCTGCGGTGGCGGTTGTTCCTGGTAGTTCCTGCAGTTCGGGTGATCCAGCAGAGGAAGAGAGGCTCTCGTCGTGGAGGAAAGTTTGGGTTACTGCACTACACAGGGATGAAACCAGCCGTGGTGCTGCCCGGCGAATAAAAGGTACGCTCCTTTAAATCGCGGTCCGGGTAGACTGGTGCCTGGCTATGTGGACTCCGAGTACTGGGTACGGGAGATTCGACCAAGGCAGGTCTGGGAAGGCGATTGGCAAACTGTTTGGACCCACCAGCTCAAGGCAAGAAGAAGGCTCTTGCAGGTGAAGATCTTCTCTCATCGTGTGGAGAAAAGTGGTGAGACCCTGCAGCAGGGCTTCACCGGTGATTCAGTCGTTGCAGATGTCTTTGGCTTCTCTCCTCTTCGGCTTCTTAGTTTCAGTGGCGACGTCTTGCTCTTCCAGTCCTCAGGACCCTGCTTTTATGCAAAAAGATCCCCATTCATACAGACTAGCTGTCACTCACACAGTGGAGTGGTCATCTTGGCGGGAGACCCTCCAGCCTATCAGGATAGAGTGCGACATGGGTTGCTGAGGCAACCCTGTCCAGGGGTCCTACTTCCCCTCCCACACAATGGACCCACCCCAGACTCAGTGGCGTTGAAAGGAGGGCTTCTCGGCAGAAGCCCGCCAAAGGACGAACAAATGATCCTTGACCTGGTTTAGGAGTTTAGAGGAAGACACAAGAAAGAAGTTATATTAAAGTTCTGGCAATAGAAACCTACCGGAGTAAAGTTAATATCAAAATAAACCGGCGGTATTTTAGAGGCTGTCAGAAAAAGTGGTAGCCTCGAACAATGGGAAAATCCCATAGGAAAATATTCGCGGTCGAATATTTCTGGTAGTAACCACTGCCACCAGCCAGAAACTTTTGAGAGAGAGTCTGTACGGTACCCTCTCGAAAATGAACATAGGAAAAAAAACTATTAACCCCTTCCAGTACCTCCATAGTAAGATGGATTGTACTGGTTTAGTTCATAGGATTTGACTAGTAAAGTCAATGGGGACTTTACATGCCCTGGGAGACAGTAGTCAGTCCCAGGGTATGTAGTCTATGTTTGGGGGTCCCTACGATACCCCGGTGTCACTGCACTGAGAGTGCTGTGTACACATGTGAATAAAGATGGTTCCTATGGGGTTGAGAAAGTTCCCATAGGCATTAAACACAAAAATAGCCTCGAACAGACATAGCCAAAATGCCTAAGAGTGGGAAAAAGAGTCTCACTCTTAGCAGGTAAAAAGAAACAAACCCTTCAAATCCAGCAAAGCTGCTGGGGGACTCTATAGGTAAGGGAAATTAGCCATAGAATGAGAATTCTCCCTAATATTACCCCATGCCAGGAGCTCTGAATCCACTTGCAGCTCCATCAATACTATGATAAACACCCTCTAGATCACTAGTGGCAGAGATTGCGGTGCCCAGGACCCCCTCGATATTTGTTCTTACCCCATGCCAGAAGCTCGTAACCCCCCTGCAGCACCATCGTTATGATAAACACCTCTCTAGATCACTAGAGGCTGGTAATGGATCACCCAGGATCCCTGCAATCTCCATTCTTATCCCATGCCAGAAGCTCTGAATTCTCCTGCAACTCCATCGCTCTGGATAAACACCCTCTAGATCACTAGAGGCTGGTAATGGATCACCCAGGATCCCTGCGCTATCCATTCTTACCCCATGCCAGGAGCTCTGAACCCTCCTGCAACTCCATCAATACTATGATAAACACCTCTCTAGATCAGTAGAGGCAGAGATTGCAGTGCCCAGGATCCCTGCGATATCTGTTCTTACCCCATGCCAGAAGCTCTGCACCCTCCTGCTGCTCCATTGATACTATTATAAACTCCTCTTTCGATCACTAGAGGCAGGGACTGCTACCGCCCAGCATCCCTGCAATTTCCATTCTTAACCCATGCCAGAAGCTCTGAATCCACCTGCAGCTCCGTCACTACTATGATAAAAACCTCTAGATCACTAGAGGCATAGATTGCAGTGCACAGGATCCCTGCGATATCCATACTTACCCCATGCCAGAAGCTCTGCACCCTCCTGCTGCTCCATTGATACTACGATAAACTCCTCTCTAGAGCACTAGTGGCAGGGTTGCAGTGACCAGGATCCCTGTGATATCCATACTTACCACATGCCAGGAGCTCTGAATCCACCTGCAGCTCCATCGCCACTATGATAAACACATCTCTAGATCACTAGAGGCAGAGATTGCAGTGCCCAGGATCCCCCAATATCGATTCTTACCCCATGTTAGAAGCTCTGAACCCTCCTGCAGCTCCATCGCTACTATGATAAACACCCTCTAGATCACTAGAGGTATGTAATGCTGCACCCAGAACCTCTGTGATATCTGTTCTTACCCCATGACAGAAGCTATGAATCCTCCTGCAGGTCCATTGCTATGATAAACACCTCTCTAGATCACTAGAGGCAGGTAATGCGGCACCCAGAACCCCTGTGATATCTGTTCTTACCCCATGACAGAAGCTATGAAACCTCCTGCAGGTCCATTGCTATGATAAACACCTCTCTAGATCACTAGAGGCAGGTAATGCGGCACCCAGAACTCCTGTGATATCTGTTCTTACCCCATGACAGAAGCTATGAATCCTCCTGCAGGTCCATTGCTATGATAAACACCTTTCTAGATCACTAGAGTCAGAGATTGCGGTGGCCAGGATCCCCTCGGTATCCGTTCTTACCCCATGCCAGAAGCTCTGAATCCACCTGCAGCCCCATCGCTACCATGATAAACACCCTCTAGATCACTAGAGGCAGAGATTGCAGTGCCCAGGATCCCTGCAATATCGATTCTTACCCCATGACAGAAGCTCTGAACCCTCCTGCAGCTCCATTTCTCTGATAAACACCTCTCTAGATCACTAGAGGTAGGTAATGTGGCACCCAGAACCTCTGTGATATCTGTCCTTACCCCATGACAGAAGCTATGAATCCTCCTGCAGGTCCATTGCTATGATAAACACCTCTCTAGATCACTAGAGGCAGGTAATGCAGCACCCAGAACCCCTGTGATATCTGTTCTTACCCCATGACAGAAGCTATGAATCCTCCTGCAGGTCCATTGCTATGATAAACACCTCTCTAGATCACTAGAGTCAGAGATTGCGGTGGCCAGGATACCCTCAGTATCCGTTCTTACCCCATGCCAGAAGCTCTGAATCCACCTGCAGCTCCATCGCTACCATGATAAACACCCTCTAGATCACTAGAGGCAGAGATTGCAGTGCCCAGGATCCCCGCAATATCCATTCTTACCCCATGCTAGAAGCTCTGAACCCTCCTGCAGCTCCATTTCTCTGATAGACACCTCTCTAGATCACTAGAGGAAGGTAATGCAGCACCCAGGATTCCAGCAATATCCATTCTTACCCCATGCCAGAAGCCCTGAATCCTCCTGCAGCTCCATTTCTCTGATAGACACCTCTCTAGATCATTTTCAGTGCAGGCGGCCGACGCGAGGTAAGGAAGCCCTTCTGGGCATGCCTCCGATTTTGGAGCCAACTGGGCCCCCAGGCCCTCGGAGCGTCCCTCTCCCACCCCGCACCCTCTTCCTGTTTCCCGCTCCCCTCCCGCCTCCCAACCCGCCCACCCCCGCTCTGATTGGGCCGTGAGCCCCAGCTGGAAGGGTCTAGCGACCCTCCTCGCGGCGGCCCCTGCATTTCAGTGCAGGCGGCCGACGCGAGGTAAGGAAGCCCTTCTGGGCATGCCTCCGATTTTGGAGCCAACTGGGCCCCCAGGCCCTCGGAGCGTCCCTCTCCCACACCGCACCCTCTTCCTGTTTCCCGCTCCCCTCCCGCCTCCCAACCCGCCCACCCCCACTCTGATTGGGCCGTGAGCCCCAGCTGGAAGGGTCTAGCGACCCTCCTCGCGGCGGCCCCTGCATTTCAGTGCAGGCGGCCGACGCGAGGTAAGGAAGCCCTTCTGGGCATGCCTCCGATTTTGGAGCCAACTGGGCCCCCAGGCCCTCGGAGCGTCCCTCTCCCACCCCGCACCCTCTTCCTGTTTCCCGCTCCCCTCCCGCCTCCCAACCCACCCACCCCCGCTCTCATTGGGCCGTGAGCCCTTCATCACAGGTCCTCCCAGGGCAGCCCTCTGCCCGGCAGCCCCACCGGCTAAGGGCCCCAAGGCCAAGGGCGGCTCCAGGAAGTTTCAGCAGGTGTCCGCAGAGGAAGCCAAGGAAGCCACCAGACACCGACAAAACTGTAAGTGCTGGCTTGGGTGGGGAGTAGAGCAATTACTCTACTCCAGAAAGCTCCTGCCACTCTCACTTACCTTTCAATGGCCTGCAGTCTAATGTTAACCAGCACCATTGCCCTAGAGAACCACACTGATTAGCCTGCGCCACATCTAGGCAGAAATGTGATTGTTAGCATATGCCGCACTTAGATGGCATCTCTAATAGCCTCTCTATGAAAAGTTGCATCTAGAAATGCGGCCAATAGCATCTCTGTGAAAAGTAGAATTTAGAAGTGTGCCCAATAGCCTCTCTGTGAAAAGTAGAATTTAGAAGTGTGCCCAATAGCCTCTCTGTGAAAAGTTGAATTTAGAAGTGTGCCCAATAGCCTCTCTGTGAAAAGTTGAATTTAGAAGTGTGCCCAATAGCCTCTCTGTGAAAAGTTGAATTTAGAAGTGTGCCCAATAGCCTCTCTGTGAAAAGTTGAATTTAGAAGTGTGCCCAATAGCCTCTCTGTGAAAGGTGAATTCACAAGTGTACCCAATAGCCTCTCTGTGAAAAGTAGAACTTAGAAGAATGCCCAATAGCCTCTCTGCGAAAGTGGAATTCACAAGTGTACCCAATAGCATCTCTGTGGAAAGTTGAATTTAGAAGTGTGCCCAATAGCCTCTCTGTGAAAAGTTGAATTTAGAAGTGTGCCCAATAGCCTCTCTGTGAAAAGTTGAATTCACAAGTGTACCCAATAGCCTCTCTGTGAAAAGTATAACTTAGAAGAATGCCCAATAGCCTCTCTGCGAAAGTGGAATTCACAAGTGTACCCAATAGCATCTCTGTGGAAAGTTGAATTTAGAAGTACATTTAGAAAGTTGCATTTAGAAGTGTACCCAATAGCTTCTCTGTGAAAAGTTGAATTTAGAAGTGTGCCCAATAGCCTCTCTGTGGAAAGTAGAATATAGAAGTGTGCCCAATAGCCTCTCCGGGAAAAGTTGATTTTAAAAGTGTGCCCAATAGCCTCTCTGAAAAGTAGAATTTAGAAGTGTGCCCAATAGCCTCTCTGTGAAAGTTGAATTTAGAAGTACATTTAGAAAGTTGCATTTAGAAGTGTACCCAATAGCTTCTCTATGGAAAGTTGAATTTAGAAGTGTGCCCAATAGCCTCTCTGTGAAAAGTAGAATATAGAAGTGTGCCCAATAGCCTCTCTGTGAAAAGTGGAATTCAGAAGTGTGCCCAATAGCCTCTCTGTGAAAAGTAGAATTTAGAAGTACATTTAGAAAGTTGCATTTAGAAATGTACCCAATAGCTTCTCTATGGAAAGTTGAATTTAGAAATGTGCCCAATAGCCTCTCTGTGAAAAGTAGAATATAGAAGTGTGCCCAATAGCCTCTCTGTGAAAAGTAGAATTTAGAAGTACATTTAGAAAGTTGAATTCAAAAGTGCACCCAATAGCTGTGAAATGTTGCATTTAGAATTGTGCTCAATAGCCTCTCTGTGAAAAGTTGAATTTAGAAGTGTGCCCAATAGCCTCTCTGTGGAAAGTAGAATATAGAAGTGTACCCAATAGCCTCTCCGGGAAAAGTTGAATTCAGAAGTGTGCCCAATAGCCTCTCTGTGAAAAGTGGAATTCAGAAGTGTACCCAATAGCCTCTCTGTGAAAAGTAGAATTTAGAAGAGTGCCCAATAGCCTCTCTGTGAAAAGTAGAATATAGAAGTGTGCCCAATAGCCTCTCTGTGAAAAGTGGAATTCAGAAGTGTGCCCAATAGCCTCTCTGTGAAAAGTGGAATTTAGAAGTACATTTAGAAAGTTGCATTTAGAAATGTACCCAATAGCTTCTCTATGGAAAGTTGAATTTAGAAGTGTGCCCAATAGCCTCTCTGTGAAAAGTAGAATTTAGAAGTACATTTAGAAAGTTGAATTCAGAAGTGCACCCAATAGCTGTGAAATGTTGCACTTAGAATTGTGCTCAATAGCCTCTCTGTGAAAAGTTGAATTTAGAAGTGTGCCCAATAGCCTCTCTGTGGAATGTAGAATATAGAAGTGTACCCAATAGCCTCTCCGGGAAAAGTTGAATTCAGAAGTGTGCCCAATAGCCTCTCTGTGAAAAGTGGAATTCAGAAGTGTACCCAATAGCCTCTCTGTGAAAAGTAGAATTTAGAAGAGTGCCCAATAGCCTCTCTGTGAAAAGTAGAATTTAGAAGTACATTTAGAAAGTTGCATTTAGAAGTGTAGCCAATAGCTTCTCTGTGAAAAGTTGAATTTAGAAGTACATTTAGAAAGTTGAATTCAGAAGTGCACCTAATAGCTGTGAAATGTTCCATTCAGAAAGTTGAATTCAGAAGTGCACCCAATAGCTGTGAAATGTTGCATTCAGAATTGTGCTCAATAGCCTCTCTGTGAAAAGTCAAATTTAGAAATGTGCCCAATAGCCTCTCCGTAAAAGTTGATTTTAGAAGTGTCCTCAATAGCCTCCCTGTGAATTAGAAGTCTCTGAAAGTGCATGAAACCCATCATATCTCACCAACACGCTTACTCTCTCCTTACATCACCACTCAACTAGAACACAGAGATACTATGACACCATTCGGTATAACTGTTCTCATATCAACATTCGCTGCTCACTCCACATCATTCTAAATAATCACTGCTGGCTACACACCCCCCAGCAAGGCGTTCTCCTCAGGCCTAACGCAGCCACATCCGATCTGGATTAATCCTGCCAGAACGAACACATACTCCTGACCTCTCAACCACCACACCTACCGCTAGAAAGCAGCTATTACACTGATACTGCACGAGCTGTACACATACCTGGTGCTCACACGCACCTTTTGACTCTCTCTACTCTCTCTACTGATATGAACTTCGGTTCCCAAGGGCGTTCAACCGACCAGCGCCTTCAGACCATACCAATGGTATATAAGGCGCTATATAAATGCAAAATAACAATAACAATAACAATAACTAGAGGAAGGTAATGTAGCACCCAGGATTCCGGCAATATCCATTCTTACCCCATGCCAGAAGCTCTGAATCCTCCTGCAGCTCCATTTCTCTGATAAACACCTCTCTAGATCACTAGAGGAAGGTAATGTAGCACCCAGGATTCCTGCAATATCCATTCTTACCACATGCCAGAAGCTCTGAATCCTCCTGCAGCTCCATTTCTCTGATAAACACCTCTCTAGATCACTAGAGGAAGGTAATGTAGCACCCAGGATTCCGGCAATATCCATTCTTACCCCATGCCAGAAGCTCTGAATCCTCCTGCAGCTCGATTTCTCTGATAAACACCTCTCTAGATCACTAGAGGAAGGTAATGTAGCACCCAGGATTCCTGCAATATCCATTCTTACCCCATGCCAGAAGCTCTGAATCCTCCTGCAGCTCCATTTCTCTGATAAACACCTCTCTAGATCACTAGAGGAAGGGAATGTAGCACCCAGGATTCCTGCAATATCCATTCGTACCCCATGACAGAACCTCTGAACCCTCCTGCAGCTCCATTTCTCTGATAAACACCTCTCTAGATCACTAGAGGAAGGTAATGTAGCACCCAGGATTCCTGCAATATCCATTCTTACCCCATGCCAGAAGCTCTGAACCCTCCTGCAGCTCCATTTCTCTGATAAACACCTCTCTAGAACACTAGAGGAAGGTAATGTAGCACCCAGGATTCCTGCAATATCCATTCTTACCGTATGACAGAAGCTCTGAACCCTCCTGCAGCTCCATTTCTCTGATAAACACCTCTCTAGATCACAAGAGGAAGGTAATGCAGCACCCAGGATTCCTGCAATATCCATTCTTACCCCATGCCAGAAGCTCTGAACCCTCCTGCAGCTCCATTTCTCTGATAAACACCTCTCTAGATCACTAGAGGAAGGTAATGTAGCACCCATGGTTCCTGCAATATCCATTCTTACCCCATGCCAGAAGCTCTGAACCCTCCTGCAGCTCCATTTCTCTGATAAACACCTCTCTAGATCACTAGAGGAAGGTAATGCAGCACCCAGGATTCCTGCAGTATCCATTCTTACCACATGCCAGAAGCTCTGAACCCTCCTGCAGCTCCATTTCTCTGATAAACACCTCTCTAGATCACTAGAGGAAGGTAATGTAGCACCCAGGATTCCTGCAATATCCATTCTTACCCCATGCCAGAAGCTCTGAATCCTCCTGCAGCTCCATTTCTCTGATAAACACCTCTCTAGATCACTAGAGGAAGGTAATGCAGCACCCAGGATTCCTGCAATATCCATTCTTACCCCATGCCAGAAGCTCTGAATCCTCCTGCAGCTCCATTTCTCTGATACACACCTCTCTAGGTCACTAGAGGAAGGTAATGTAGCACCAAGGATTCCGGCAATATCCATTCTTACCCCATACCAGAAGCTCTGAACCCTCCTGCAGCTCCATGTCTCTGATAAACACCTCTCTAGATCACTAGAGGAAGGTAATGTAGCACCCAGGATTCCTGCAATATCCATTCTTACCCCATGCCAGAAGCTCTGAATCCTCCTGCAGCTCAATTTCTCTGATAAACACCTCTCTAGATCACTAGAGGAAGGTAATGTATCACCCAGGATTCCTGCAATATCCATTCTTACCCCATGCCAGAAGCTCTGAACCCTCCTGCAGCTCCATTTCCCTGATAAACACCTCTCTAGATCACTAGAGGAAGGTAATGGAGCACCCAGGATTCCTGCAATATCCATTCTTACCCCATGCCAGAAGCTCTGAACCCTCCTGCTGCTCCATTTCTCTGATAAACACCTCTCTAGATCACTAGAGGAAGGTAATGTAGCACCCAGGATCCCTGCAATATCCATTCTTACCCCATGCCAGAAGCTCTGAACCCTCCTGCAGCTCCATTTCTCTGATAAACACCTCTCTAGATCACTAGAGGAAGGTAATTCAGCACCCAGGATTCCGGCAATATCCATTCTTACCCCATGCCAGAAGCTCTGAACCCTCCTGCAGCTCCATTTCCCTGATAAACACCTCTCTAGATCACTAGAGGAAGGTAATGTAGCACTCAGGATTCCGGCAATATCCATTCTTACCCCATGCCAGAAGCTCTGAATCCTCCTGCAGCTCCATTTCTCTGATAAACACCTCTCTAGATCACTGGAGGAAGGTAATGTAGCACCCAGGATTCCTGCAATATCCATTCTTACCCCATGCCAGAAGCTCTGAATCCTCCTGCATCTCCATTTCTCTGATAAACACCTCTCTAGATCACTAGAGGAAGGTAATGTAGCACCCAGGATTCCTGCAATATCCATTCTTACCCCATGCCAGAAGCTCTGAACCCTCCTGCAGCTCCATTTCTCTGATAAACACCTCTCTAGATCACTAGAGGAAGGTAATGTAGCACACAGGATTCCTGCAATATCCATTCTTACCCCATGCCAGAAGCTCTGAACCCTCCTGCAGCTCCATTTCTCTGATAAACACCTCTCTAGATCACTAGAGGAAGGTAATGTAGCACCCAGGATTCCTGCAATATCCATTCTTACCCCATGCCAGAAGCTCTGAACCCTCCTGCAGCTCCATTTCTCTGATAAACACCTCTCTAGATCACTATAGGAAGGTAATGCAGCACCCAGGATTCCGGCAATATCCATTCTTACCCCATGCCAGAAGCTCTGAACCCTCCTGCAGCTCCATTTCCCTGATAAACACCTCTCTAGATCACTAGAGGAAGGTAATGCAGCAACCAGGATTCCTGCAATATCAATTCTTACCCCATGCCAGAAGCTCTTAACCCTCCTGCAGCTCCATTTCTCTGATAAACACCTCTCTAGATCACTAGAGGAAGGTAATGTAGCACTCAGGATTCCTGCAATATCCATTCTTACCCCATGCCAGAAGCTCTGAACCCTCCTGCAGCTCCATTTATCTGATAAACACATCTCTAGATCACTAGAGGAAGGTAATGTAGCACCCAGGATTCCTGCAATATCCATTCTTACCCCATGCCAGAAGCTGTCAATCCACCTGTAGCTTCATCGCTAGCATGATAAGCACCAGGGATTGCAGCACCCAGGAGCAGAGTATCCCAATATTCTCCTGATGTTTGATCTGTAGCTGTAGCGATGCCTTGCAAATAACTGCCTTTCGAGACTTATCCAGTCAGATCACCTTCTGCAATCTAGGCCAGCTCCCTTTGCTAAACCTTATGGGGATACTGTCATCTATGATCTGAGCTAAAACACCCAACCCACAGGAAATCGACTATTTACATAACTTCTGTCACCCATGCCCTTGAGTCAATAGTCTGGGTTGTTCACCAGAACCTTTTTCCTTGAAACTGAATGAACCCTAACCACAAAAAAGGACATCTAACTCTTCTCCTGTCCCTACTAAACTTCGACAATGCTAGACAATACTTGACAATACTCTATGATACTCCACAATACTCGATAGCACCCTTCACCCCCGTTACTTGCCCTCTCCCCTCAGTTGCCGTTGTAAAGACTGGAGGGGGATATCTGTACTCCTGCTCTCTATATGGCAGAGGAGAGGCACAGAGGACCCCAGCCAAGATTCTCTAAAGGGTAGCAAAAGTCGAGCAATCAAGGCCTAGCTCTCAGGAGGTGATGCGGGCTGCTTCTTAAATCCAGTGTAGTCCCCAAGCACCTACAAACGAATGTTCACACACTATGTTAGTTATAACACAGTTCTTTTTATAAATAAGGTCAAGTTATGTACACAATCACAATAACACACTTTGTGCTCAATGCTATCTTTCTCCATTAGTAGCTCAGTATACTAGATAGAATCCCATAATACAATGCTATTTATATCAATGCATCGTTCAAAGCACTAATAACGGTATGATATTTATTGCAATATCCTTGACACTTTTTTCGGAACATTATAATAAAAATCCCTAGTACACAAATTCCATGAAAAGTACATACACATGTGATGTCATCAGTGATTTCATCAATACCATTTGCGATGTCATCTTTGATGTCCTGGGTGTTAGTCTTAGCAGTGCACGGTGGTGGCGCGAGTTATTTTTCATAGCTTACCATAACTTGCTATTTTCAGGGGTCTTTCGGTTGTACTTAGAACCATAACGTCCTTTAAACAAACTTTGTTTAATATCACGCAAACAATATACAAACATGGCGTGCAAAAACCAACTTCTACAGATGGCTTTACACAGAATGTTGCAAAGTAAGAATTTATGCTCGTTCACAGTTAAGGTCAGCTGCTTCCATTTTTTTCTCGGGCCCCGGAGAGGCTCACGAAGCAGACTATAAGGTTGTATTGTGTTTTGACCTTGACAGACAGAGATTGTGATGAAAGACTTCTCTTGAAGTAGTGTTGCTAAAACGTAAGAGAAGATAAGTATGACATTTCTGAAACGAAACCACTTTTATATATTATATCACTATGCGAAAGATCGTTGGCACACGCAGAGTCGTACGTTGGGACTGCACCACTCGTAGACAATGGAAATTGCAATTGTACTGTAAGTAACCCTTTAGATTATTTTATACCAAATATAATTACAATAGCGTAGCATTAAAGACCGCTCAAGTTGAACTTATTCGTTGAAAGTGGCATAATGTTTTCTACCGCGCACTATCACCGCTGAATTGATCCCCTGTCGTTTAGAGGGCTCTGAAAAAGGCAGACGACACAGGGTGGGTTAATATAAATAATTTAACCGGTCTATAGGCGGTCAAGCGCTCTACTCGCTGTGCCACTTCACTGGAGCCTGTCAAGTGGCACAGCGAGTGCAACGCTCGCTTTGACATCCGTGCACAGCTTGCTAACGCAAGTTCGAATCCCGGCAAGGCCAAATTCAGCCTTTCATCCTTCCGTGGTCGATAAATGAGCACCACACACCGTGGTTAATAATAAGCACCGCTTAGATACCTCACGGTTCTTAGCGCTATATGAATGGGAAAATATTATTATTTTATTACTAACATACTCCGTTGCACTATCTTCGATAGCAAATAGTTTCACGCCCTAATAAATTAAATGATGTTTTTTAATGAAGATCAGCTGGTGAGACTAATTTATGTTTTTTAAAACAGGTATGTGGCCCCATTTTGCCTATGTCACGATTTACAGACTCCAGCGGATGGGGTCTTCAACTGCCAGGTGCAGGTCCAAATATGCAACTTCATGACCCTCACCATTTTATGGGACAATCGCCAAGGACCAATATGCCCTTACGCAGTACTAGCGGCTACAAACAACATACCAACCAATAGGGTGGTCTAATGGCTCGTTGTTGGAGCAACCTTCCGATTATCAGAGCGACCATTTACTGCTTTTATCATAAACCAACAGCCTATCTACCGCAAAGGAACAACGCGTGGCTCCAAATAAACTTTTGCTGATCGACAGCAGAGACAATAGCAAATCGCTAAATATTCACTAAACATTTCATGTGAAATAAATGTACTTTACCAAATGTACAATCCTGCTGTTTACTTTTAAACCACAGTTTCATATTCCGAATTGTGGCGCACTGAGTTGTAAGCCGATCTAACACCCTCTGAACTGCAAAGGAACATTGCGTGCCTCAACATGAACTTTTGCGGATCGACAACAAAGACAAATGCAAATTGCTGAATATTCTCTAAACATTTGATGTCAAATAAATGTACTTTATAAAATTTACAATCGTGCTGTTTGCTTTTAAATCACTGTTTCATATTCCGAATTGTGGCGCGCTGTGTTGTGACATAATATGTGTTGCCTTCCGGGTTCTGTGTAAAGTCACTTAGGACTGGAGAGGCCTGGGCGCGTTTGATGACGCACCCTGTAACGTCACGGAGAGAGGCGGGGAATATGTATGCTTTGATAATATCAGGCTTAGGGGCGGGAGATATGATTTAGTGTCGCAAAAGCAAGTCAGCCAGGTCAATAGCGCCAGTCATAGGATTATCACATAATGTCGGCGCACACCAGCCGGATTTATCGTTTCTTTAGTGGACAAAAATTTGGTTGATGCCCATAGGAAATTGTACTATTAGCGGACAAAAGGAGTGGTCTTAAAACACTTTCACCCTGACAACGAACAATACAAACAACGTTCTCTCAGAACACCCCCATTTTGTGTAATTGCAACCATTTCGGGACACCGCAAGTGTTCTTAGAACACATTCAACTAGACAGATTACAATACAGACAGCGTCCTGAGGACACCCCCAGTTTGTGTATTTTCGAACAATTAAGTACACCGCGAGTGTTCATAGCTCATTTTTACCTTCCTTGCGAACAAAAATGACACATACTCCATCCTCTAAACACCCCACCATTTAGTTTATTTACAAAATGTCAGAACAGCCGTGTTCTCCGCGGACAAATCGAACGGAACAAAAACGTCTAGCATATAAAAAAACAAAACATTGAACCTATCTCATACTCCCCCACCCTCCCCAAACACTCTTACACACCAACACAGGGCACTAAATACAATTTTTTATTCACGTTTCACTGCACTGTACGGGGTCGACGGCGAATACAAGATGGCAGGCGCCACAGAAAATCTGACACGCTCCACGCCCCTCGCCGTCCAATCAGCGAACACGTCACATGTCCGTGGACATGACACAAGGCCATGGGCTAATGGGAGTGCTGTCCGCGGAGCGAACAGGGAAGTCCGTCCGCGAAGCGAACGCAGATATCACAAATTTTTTTGCCTTACATTTTGGTCATTTTTAAAAAAACTACTGGACGGATTTACACCAAATTTGCAAAAGCACGCTTTCGGGACTAGGCCGCCGCTACTGCCGCAAATTTGGTGTAAATCCGTCCAGCGGTCCGGGCTGTAGCCGTGCGCAAAGTTTTTTCCCATTCAGTCTATGGGAAAAAAAAAAGTTTTGGGACCACCCCTATAACTTTTCCCCCCCTGGACGAATCCTCACCAAACTTTGCAGAAAAATTCAGAGTGGGCCATATACTTTTTACGCAAAATTGGTGAGGATTCGTCCAGGGGGAGCGAAGTTATAAGCCGCCCAAAAAGTGCTCTTCCTATGGAAACACCAACTTAACCATAACTACATGGCCGCTACCGCGGCCATGTAATGTATTCAAAAAAATAACTTTGTTAAAGGGACGTTACCGTTAAGTTGCACTAATAAAAACCTATAAAATTCAATGAAAAACCTTTGTTAAAAGGATGTTATGGTTACAAGTAAAACTGAAAACCCCCAGAAATTCGTAAGTTAAGGAACCATAACTCGCGCCACCACCGTGCACTGCTAAGACTAACACCCAGGACATCAAAGATGACATCACAAATGTGATTGATGACATCACTGATTACATCACATATCTGGTCCACTTGTTTTTGTTCACTGACATATATGGGCTAGGTGGTTTTGTTCACTGACAGTCAGAATATTAAAATTGAAAAAGGTGCTATATGTCTAGATGATAACCTTGTCATATGTTCTTTAAGTACTTTCCTTAGGGTTTGGTCTCAGCTCATAGTGCACACACATGGGGAAATGAGCAGGCCTCAAACACACAATTCATTTATATACATGAAGATAAACTTTAATGTCATTAACATTTTCTGATGATGCTGTTTATTTCTTCCTTACTTTAGTTTCCCTGTCTGTGCCTCTGATTTGTATGCATTGTGGTTCTTCATATGTATTGTTTGTAACAGCACAAGTGTTGTAAGTCTTGAATTGTTAGCTAGTTATTACATGATTAACATTACTCAAAACTCTGATAAGATAGCATTCATTATTGTACTTTCCAAAATTACAAGATTATAAATAGTGTTCTTTTATGGTGCATGCTGCAGTCATTGCCTATGTTTATATATGATTAGGTTTCTGTATTAATAACAACACTCTAACACAATGATTTTAGATGAGTACATTCTTTAATAGATGAAGTAGTTCATGATAGGTCTCCCAATAAACCCTGACATCTTGTTGCCAACAATATAAACACAACTCCTTGTAGGGACTTTTCATCAAAATGTATTTCACATGTGATGTAATCAGAGATGTCATCAATGACATTTGTGATGTCATCTTTGATGTCCTGGGTGTTAGTCTTAGCAATGCACGGTGGTGGCGCGAGTTATGGTTGCTTAGCTTACCATAATTGGCGAATTTCTGGGGGTTTTCGGTCTTACTTGTAACCATAATGTCCCTTTAACAAAGTGTGTTCATTGAATTTCATAGGTTTTAATTAGTCCAACTTAACCAAGATTTGTTTTCAGTGAATTTCATGTGTTTTAACCAGTGCATGCTATTTTCCTACAACTTACTAATATCATACTTACCCAATATAGCAATATCTGTGTCTAATTTACAAAGTGTCACCTTAAAACTCTGTAATTTCCCACCTTCTAGTATCATTTTTAACACTTCTATACACTTTTTGCAACTATTTCAACTAGTTTTGCATCCGTAGACATCTACGAACATCTGACTTCATTGCGGACCTTCCAGACAGTGCCACATGACCATACGCTGGCACGAGGCATGATGACGTGTCCGGGATCCCATCCGCACTTCACGATAAGATCCGTGCTTCACGAACAGTTCGGAACTGCATTTTCTACTGATCTAGGAACTTTCAACTTCAAAATTTCCCTTGCACAGCTTCAACACCTATTCCTACTCATCCATTAACAATCTAGCACACAGTACATACTTTTAGCAAAACTGCTATTTATCTTAAAATGGCATCAGCTAATGCGTCCCTCCTCCCCAAGAGCCACCACCACTGCTGTAATCAAGGAGCATGAGAAACACTGCCCCCTACCATAGAAATAACACACGCGCAACATTTTCCCCTGTCCACCTACCCCTCCATATTAGTGTTTGGTGCCTCTTCCCTCATTTCCCTCCCCAGCTTCCGGTTTTAGCTGTCCTGCCAAAAAAAAAAAAAAACAATAAAAGAAATGTTCCTCTAGGAACCACCTTTCACAGTTAAGAATAGAACTAAAAGAAAACATATAGACTCCATCTACTTTATATTTCTCAGTAAAGTACATAGACCCAATAAGATTTTCCAACATTTCCATTTGCATTTTGTGTTATGCTAATGGGAATATTGTGGCGTACATCCTCCGTTCCAGGGACTGGAACAGTGGATACCAGCCTGGCAGCCAAAGTTATCAGCCCAAGCGAAGTAAGGGTGGATAATGAGGTCTCTGGACCATTATCTCCCCATTCCAGCCCCTGTAACAGGGGATGAAGGACATTAGCACCCTAGGTTCCCAAATCGGGAACCCGGGGTGCTAAAAAAAAGGAATTTTCTTCCTACACCGGGACGCCTGTGGCATACCGGTGTAGGAAGGAAAATCCTTTTCCAAGATGGCCACCATGGAAAGGGCAGGCAGGGTTCCATACAGAGCCCCTCTTCGCTTTCCATGGCAGCCTGCCGAATGCAAAAAGAGAACCCTATGACCATATTACCACAAGCACATTTTTCTTCCCTTTCAAATAACTTTACCACAAAGCCAGTTCCAGGTGGACATGGCCACTTTAACCTCATGTTTTCTCCCTCATGGTCATGACCAGTAGCCAGATTGTCCGGATCATGACCTTATTCCGTATCCTGGACAATCTTGCCACTGCCCATGGCCACAGGCTACACCTCAGTCACCCAAGATATGTCACTATTTTGTGTACCTACATTATGACACTCGTCAAAAAATAAAACACGGGCACATTTGCAAAAGCATGCTTTCAGGTCCTTGCCAATGCTTCTTACACAAGTTTGCAGGAAACCCACCCATGTTTTATTTTTTCAAAAGTGTCAAATGTATGCACATACATACAATCGTCATATAACCTAGCCCCCACTTGACAAAATCCATTCAGACTTTACGAAAACATTTATATCTATATCTATAATCTTTTTGCAAACCTTTGTGTAGAGTTGTCAAATGGCACCACATTTATAAGCCTTTACAATATTTTGGGACTCCCCTCTAATTTTGCCCTCTGTTGACGAAATCCCACCAAACTTCGCAAAAACATTTATATCTACATCTATTATCAGTTTGCCAAATTAAGTGTAGATTTGTCAAATTGCACCTCATTTGTAAGCCTTTACATTATTTTGGGACTCCCCCTCTAATTTTGCCCCCTCTTGACAGAATCCCACCAAACTTTGCAAACTCATTTGGAATCATGTCTGAAATGTAATTGCAAAATGTCATGCAGTTTCATTAAGTGGCGCAAAGTTATAAGCCATCCAAGAACTGCTTTTCACCAAACCTATAATGCTGAGGTGTCCGTGAAATTCTCAGGACTGTTTGCGAACATCTGGACTGTTCGCAGACTTTTGCAGCAAAAACAGCTGTTTTTTGCTTCTTGCAGCCATATCCAATCCCATCCTCATCACCCCTCACCTCCCCAGAGATAATTTGATAAATTTGGCAAGTACAATGTTGTGTTTTTTAATATGTTTTTAATGCGATGTCCGCGGACACCGGCTGCTGTCCGTGAATCCAAAATGGTGGTTGTTTCCAAAAATATGACACACTTCACGCTTTTCACCATCCAAACACTGGGCGTGTCCGATGTCCGCAGACACCACATTGCCCTCTAAGCCAATTGGTGTCCTGCCTGCGGAGCGAACAGGGAAGTGTGCCCGCGGAGTGGACGTAGATATCACTAATTTGTTGAGACCTACTTTTTGGTTGTTTTAAAAAAATCTACTAGACGGATTTCCACCAAATTTACAAAAGCACGCTTTCGGGACCAAGCCCCGTTCCTGCTACAAATTTTGTAAAAATACGTCCAGCGGTTTGGGCTGTAGGCGTGAGCAAAGGTTTTTCTCCATTCAGTCTATGGGAAAAAATAAATGTTGGTACCCCCTCTATAACTTTGCCCCCCCCTTGACCAAACCTCACCCAACTTTGCAAAAAAATTCAGAGTGGGCTGTTTACTTTCTTTTACAAAGTTTGGTGAGCATTCGTCCACGGGGAGTGAAGTTATAAGCCGCCAAATAAGTGCACTTGCTATGGGTTTAGCAACTTAACCATAACTACATGGCCACTACTGCAGGCCATGTAATATATGATATATATACATATATATATAGCAGAGAAGGGCTAAAGAAGGGTTCAAGGATCCCATCCTTCTTTGTCCATATAAGGGACCTGACCGAGCAGTAAGGAGCACAATGGGCCTCATTCCAACATTGCCGGTATCCAGGAAATATTGTTACCGTTTCCGGCACCCAGTCCACTGGCATTGCCGCCCGATTACGGGTGCTGGAGTGACAGTGTCAATCCCCATTCATGGAGTCCCATGTGACTCCATGAAGGGATTGGCTATCATTACCGGCACAGGAAATACTGGTGCCTATAATGATGGCTTTTTTTGCCGGTAGGGTGCCTGCCTTACCTTCAGCTTTTTGCTGGAGGTAACTCAGGTGCCCCACCGGCAAACCCGGAGTCAAACAGTCGGGAAAAGTGCCGGTATCCATGACTAGCAGCACTTATTCACTGGAACGGCCAACTTAGAATGAGGCCGAATGTCTGAAACTAGAGGGTTGGCAGAGGAAAAAAAAATAACAGAGCTGACAGCGAGACTGTCACTGAGTCGTAAGCAACATAATGTCTGAAATTAAAGGGTTGGCAGCAGGGAAAAAAATAACAGAGCTGACAGCGAGACTGTCACTGAGTCGTAAGCAACATAATGTCTGAAATTAAAGGGTTGGCAGCAGGGAAAATAATAACAGAGCTGACAGCGAGAATGTCACTGAGGCGTAAGCACCATAATGTCTGAAATTAAAGGGTTGGCAGCAGGGAAAGGATTGAATCTGACAATGGCGCGTGTGTAAGAAGGAAGTAGCTTACTTATTTCAGACTCTTTCCATTGTTGCCAAAACAGTGTTGTGGTCTTTGTAGCAAAATCGGGTGTTTAACAGTGTCAAACGCCGCAGAGAGGTCCAACTGTCCTTGATTTGGTGATTGGGGCGGGGGCGGGGTATCATAAGAGATTTAAGCACTGCTGGAGTAAAGTCGTTCACGGTGTCTTTAGCCCGATGTGGGAGATGTCACTTTGGAGGAAGTCTTTTCTCTGTGAAGAAGAACAGGCCTCTTTGGACCTAAGTGAAATACATCCCAATGAGTCTCTCTGTTCAAATTCAAGCAAATATACATTTTTTGAAAACATTCAAATGTAAATATTAACTGCACTTGTTAACCTTCCTTCACATTAAACTAGAAAAAGTACCAAGTACCAAATAACCAAACCTTTCAGGTACAATACGTTTCTAGTGCTCCCCAATAACAAGCGGATTGATAATTAAATAATACAAGTAGTGTCCTTGAACACAGCAGCCAATATGAGCAATCATTTGCACTGATGAAATGTGTGACAGCATGCAAATATGTATGTTTTTTGGAGACACAATTTGGATGAACATATGTACTTGTGTGAAAGAGAAAAACAGTTTTCATAAACTCGGTGTTTTAAAAGAAAGTCACTAAACTAAACTTGTAAGATAGTTCAGTGGGTTGAGCACTTTTTGCTGAGATCTGTGTGCTCTCTGAAAGCCGCAGGTTCAAATCCTGGCAAAGCCGACTCAGTAGTTTATCTTTTTGAGTTTGATAAAAGACTACCAACTTCATTTTGGTGGTAATCATTTTATGTCACATTTTTACATAAAGCACTTTGACCACAGTGCTATATAAATGACATATCTACACATATAAAAGTCAAACATTGTGTGTTTGTGGATTTGTGACTTGACAAAGCATTGGCATATGGGAGGCGAATGGCCCTGAGAGGCGAAGGTGAAGGCAGGTAGCATTCCAGATGCTTTCAAATTGTTGCTACATAAAGAGTGGGGGTAGGCATTTCTATGACTCTCTTACGAATTGTGCTAAAGTTTTATTAAAGTCTCTGTTGAAAATTTAAATAGTGCTTTGAGATTCAGTATGGCGTGTTTGTAGTAGTGCTTCGTGATTAAGTCTGTTGCATTTTCAGTAGTGTTTTTATTCAGTCCGGTCATTATAGTTGTAGTGCTTTTTTAATCAAATCTGATGGATTCATAATGCCTTCATAAAAACAGAAACACATTGGACAAGTTCATCCAAAAGCAAAAAAATCAAAATCTTTCCCCACTCAGCTGCCATCAGGTGAAATTACTTTTCCAGAGGATTTTTGCGAGATGGGTCATCGGTTACAGAGCTAATACATAAAGTATATACAAACATATCAGCTATTTCAAAAATTACAAGGGGCTGTGTGATCTAGCCAATCTTGTTGCTAAAAATATTCTGTCAATGAAATTAATAATCAGATTCAGCTATGCTTCTGGGCACAGTTAATGAGTACAACTCAATCGATATGGTGGTGTATGCAGACGGAGCTGCAAACTATCCAACAGAATTCCTCAACTCACTCGTCCCCCTAGGAATGCCAGCATATCTCCTTTGACTGGAAGTTGGGTCACCCATCCTGCTGCTTCGCAAACTCGACCCACCTAGACTGTGCAATGGCACAAGGCTGTGCATTAAAATATTACTGCCAAGCGTAATTGAAGCAACAGTGTTGACCGGGAAGGGAAAAGAAGGACATGTATTTATCCCCCGCAATCCACTCATTATGACAGACATGCCGTTCAGATTCAAGCCCCTGCAGTTCCCGGTCAGGCTGGCATTCGGTATCACGATCAACAACTCACGGGGCCAGCCAATCAAGTGCACTGGTATCAACTTGAAATCTCCATGTTTCTACCACAGACAGTTATATGTTGTGTGTTCTACAGTGGGTTCCTCAAATCTGTTGTCTATCTTTGCCCCAACTGGAAAAACAAAAATGTTGTTTATAAACAAACCTTACAATGAACATGGACTTTAGTAAGATGAAACTTTATGTCCAGAGCTGTTGGCACCGTCAGCATCATGTCACCCATCACTCCGGGCATCATGTCACCCATCACTCCGGGCATCATGTCACCCATCATGCTGGGCATCATGTCTCTGGTCATGCTGGGCATCATGTCACCCATCATTTTGGACATCATGTCTCTGGTCATGCTGGGCATCATGTCACCCATCATGCTGGGCATCATGTCACCCATCATGCTGGGCATCATGTCTCTGGTCATGCTGGGCATCATGTCACCCATCATTCTGGGCATCATATCTCTGGTCATGCTGGGCATCATGTCACTCATCATGCTGGGCATCATGTCACCCATCATGCTGGGCATCATGTCTCTGGTCATTCTGGGCATCATGTCACCCATCATTCTGGGCATCATGTCTCTGGTCATGCTGGGCATCATGTCACCCATCATTCTGGGCATCATGTCTCTGGTCATGCTGGGCATCATGTCACCCATCATGCTGGGCATCTCATGTCACCCATCATTCTGGGCATCATGTCTCTGGTCATGCTGCGCATCATGTCATCCATCATGCTGGGCATCATGTCTCTGGTCATGCTGGGCATCATGTCACCCATCATTCTGGGCATCATGTCACCCATCATGCTGGGCATCATGTCACCCGTCATTCTGGGCATCATGTCTCCCATTATGCTGGGCATCATGTCACCCATCATGCTGGGCATCATGTCACCCGTCATTCTGGGCATCATGTCTCTGGTCATGCTGGGCATCATGTCACCCATCATGCTGGGCATCATGTCACACATCATTCTGGGCATCATGTCTCTGGTCATGCTGGGCATCATGTCACTCATCATGCTGGGCATCATGTCACCCATCATTCTGGGCATCATGTCTCTGGTCATGCTGGGCATCATGTCACCCATCATTCTGGGCATCATGTCTCTGGTCATGCTGGGCATCATGTCACCCATCATGCTGGGCATCTCATGTCACCCATCATTCTGGGCATCATGTCTCTGGTCATGCTGGGCATCATGTCATCCATCATGCTGGGCATCATGTCTCTGGTCATGCTGGGCATCATGTCACCCATCATTCTGGGCATCATGTCACCCATCATGCTGGGCATCATGTCACCCGTCATTCTGGGCATCATGTCTCTGGTCATGCTGGGCATCATGTCACCCATCATGCTGGGCATCATGTCACCCATCATTCTGGGCATCATGTCTCTGGTCATGCTGGGCATCATGTCACCCATCATGCTGGGCATCATGTCACACATCATTCTGGGCATCATGTCTCTGGTCATGCTGGGCATCATGTCACTCATCATGCTGGGCATCATGTCACCCATCATTCTGGGCATCATGTCTCTGGTCATGCTGGGCATCATGTCACCCATCATTCTGGGCATATCATGTCACCCATCATTCTGGGCATCATGTCTCTGGTCATGCTGGGCATCATGTCATCCATCATGCTGGGCATCATGTCTCTGGTCATGCTGGGCATCATGTCACCCATCATTCTGGGCATCATGTCTCTGGTCATGCTGGGCATCATGTCACCCATCATGCTGGGCATCATGTCACCCATCATTCTGGGCATCATGTTTCTGGTCATGCAGGGCATCATGTCACCCATCATTCTTGGCAGCATGTCACCCATCATGCTGGGCATCATGTCTCTGGTCATTCTGGGTATCATGTCACCCATCATTCTGGGCATCATGTCTCTGGTTATTCTGGGCATCATGTCACCCATCATTCTGGGCATCATGTCTCTGGTCATGCTGGGCATCATGTCACCCATCATGCTGGGCATCATGTCTCCCATCATGCTGGGCATCATGTCACCCATCATTCTGGGCATCATGTCAAGCATCATTCTGGGCATCATGTCTCTGGTCATGCTGGGCATCATGTCACCCATCATGCTGGGCATCATGTCTCTGGTCATTCTGGGCATCATGTCACCCATCATACTGGGCATCATGTCATCCATCATGCTGGGCATCATGTCTCTGGTCATGCGGGCATCATGTCACCCATCATTCTGGGCATCATGTCTCTGGTCATCCTGGGCATCATGTCACCCATCATTCTGGGCATCATGTCTCCCATCATGCTGGGCATCATGTCACCCATCATTCTGGGCATCATGTCACCCATCATGCTGGGCATCATGTCTCCGGTCATGCTGGGCATCATGTCTCTCATCATGCTGGGCATCATGTCATCCATCATGCTGGGAATCATGTCATCCATCATGCTGGGCATCATGTCTCTGGTCATGCTGGGCATCATGTCACCCATCATTCTGGGCATCATGTCACCCATCATGCTGGGCATCATGTCTCTGGTCATGCTGGGCATCATGTCACCCATCATTCTGGGCATCATGTCACCCATCATTCTGGGCATCATGTCTCTGGTCATGCTGGGCATCATGTCACCCATCATGCTGGGCATCATTTCATCCATCATGCTGGGCATCATGTCACCCATCATGCTGGGCATCATGTCACCCATCATGCTGGGCCTCATGTCTCTGGTCATGCTGGGCATCATGTCACCCATCTTTCTGGACATCATGTCGCCCATCATGCTGGGCATCATGTCACCCATCCTGCTGGGCATCATGTCACCCATCCTGCTGGGCATCATGTCACCCATCCTGCTGGGCATCAACATGCTGGGAATCATGTCACCCATCATTCTGGGCATCATGTCTCTGGTCATGCTGTGCATCATGTCACCCATCATGCTGGGCATCATGTCTCCCATCATGCTGGGCATCATGTCATCCATCATGCTGGGCATCATGTCTCTGGTCATGCTGGGCATCATGTCTCTGGTCATGCTGGGCATCATGTCACCCATCATTCTGGGCATCATGTCACCCATCATGCTGGGCATCATGTCTCTGGTCATGCTGGGCATCATGTCACCCATCATTCTGGGCATCATGTCACCCATCATTCTGGGCATCATGTCTCTGGTCATGCTGGGCATCATGTCACCCATCATGCTGGGCATCATGTCATCCATCATTCTGGGCATCATGACTCTGGTCATGCTGGGCATCATTTCATCCATCATGCTGGGCATCATGTCACCCATCATGCTGGGCATCATGTCTCCCATCATGCTGGGCATCATGTCACCCATCATGCTGGGCCTCATGTCTCTGGTCATGGTGAGGATCATGTCACCCATCCTGCTGGGCATCAGGTCGCCCATAATGCTGGGCATCATGTCACCTGCTGGGCATCATGTCTCTGGTCATTCTGGGCATCATGTCACCCATCATTCTGGGCATCATGTCACCCATCATGCTGGGCATCATGTCTCTGGTCATGCTGGGCATCATGTCACCCATCATTCTGGGCATCATGTCTCTGGTCATGCTGGGCATCATGTCATCCATCATGCTGGGCATCATGTCACCCATCATGCTGGGCATCATGTCTCTGGTCATGCTGGGCATCATGTCACCCATCATGCTGGGCATCATGTCATCCATCATGCTGGGAATCATGTCTCTGGTCATGCTGGGCATCATGTCACCCATCATGCTGGGCATCATGTCATCCGTCATGCTGGGCATCATGTCTCCCATCATGCTGGGCATCATGTCATCCATCATGCTGGGCATCATGTCTCTGGTCATGCTGGGCATCATGTCACCCATCATTCTGGGCATCATGTCACCCATCATGCTGGGCATCATATCTCTGGTCATTCTGGGCATCATGTCACCCATCATGCTGGGTATCATGTCGCTGTTCATGCTGGGCATCATGTCACCCATCATTCTGGGCATCATGTCTCTTGTCATGCTGGGCATCATGTCACCCATCATTCTGGGCATCATGTCTCTGGTCATGCTGGGCATCATGTCACCCATCATGCTGGGCATCATGTCATCCATCATGCTGGGCATCATGTCTCTCGTCATGCTGGGCATCATGTCACCCATCATTCTGGGCATCATGTCTCTGGTCATGCTGGGCATCATGTCACCCATTATGCTGGGCATCATGTCATCCATCATGCTGGGCATCATGTCACCCATCATTCTGGGCATCATGTCACCCATCATGCTGGGCATCATGTCATCTGTCATGCTGGGCATCATGTCTCTGGTCATGCTGGGCATCATGTCACCCATCATTCTGGGCATCATGTCACCCATCATGCTGGGCATCATGTCACCCATCATTCTGGGCATGATGTCTCTGGTCATGCTGGGCATCATGTCACCCATCATGCTGGGCATCATGTCTCCCATCATGCTGCGCATCATGTCACCCATCATTCTGGGCATCATGTCTCTGGTCATGCTGGGCATCATGTCACCCATCATTCTTGGCAGCATGTCACCCATCAGGCTGGGCATCATGTCTCTGGTCATTCTGGGCATCATGTCACCCATCATTCTGGGCATCATGTCACCCATCATGCTGGGCATCATGTTTCTGGTCATGCTGGGCATCATGTCACCCATCATTCTGTGCATCATGTCTCTGGTCATGCTGGGCATCATGTCTCCCATCATGCTGGGCATAATGTCATCCATCATGCTGGGCATCATGTCACCCATCATGCTGGGCATCATGTCTCTGGTCATTCTGGGCATCATGTCACCCATCATTCTGGGCATCATGTCACCCATCATGCTGGGCATCATGTCTCTGGTCATGCTGGGCATGATGTCACCCATCATTCTGGGCATCATGTCTCTGGTCATGCTGGGCATCATGTCACCCATCATGCTGGGCATCATGTCACCCATCATTCTGGGCATCATGTCTCTGGTCATGCTGGGCATCATGTCAGCCATCATGCTGGACATCATGTCTCCCATCATGCTGGGCATCATGTCACCCATCATGCTGGGCCTCATATCTCTGGTCATGCTGGGCATCATGTCACCCATCATTCTGGGCATCATGTCACCCATCATGCTGGGCATCATGTCTCTGGTCATTCTGGGCATCATGTCACCCATCATTCTGGGCATCATGTCACCCATCATGCTGGGCATCATGTCTCTGGTCATGCTGGGCATCATGTCACCCATCATTCTGGGCATCATGTCACCCATCATGCTGGGCATCATGTCTCTGGTCATTCTGGGCATCATGTCACCCATCATTCTGGGCATCATGTCACCCATCATGCTGGGCATCATGTCTCTGGTCATGCTGGGCATCATGTCTCCCATCATGCTGGGCATCATGTCATCCATCATGTTGGGCATCATGTCACCCATCATGCTGGGCATCATGTCACCCCTCATTCTGGGCATCATGTCACCCATCATGCTGGGCATCATGTTTCTGGTCATTCTGGGCATCATGTCACCCATCATTCTGGGCATCATGTCACCCATCATGCTGGGCATCATGTCTCTGGTCATGCTGGGCATCATGTCACCCATCATTCTGGGCATCATGTCTCTGGTCATGCTGGGCATCATGTCACCCATCATTCTGGGCATCATGTCACCCATCATGCTGGGAATCATGTCTCTGGTGATGCTGGGCATCATGTCATCCATCATGCTGGGCATCATGTCACCCATCATGCTGGCCATCATGTCTCTGGTCATGCTGGGCATCATGTCACCCATCATTCTGGGCATCATGTCTCTGGTCATGCTGGGCATCATGTCATTCATCATGCTGGGCATCATGTCACCCATCATGCTGGGCATCATGTCTCTGGTCATGCTGGGCATCATGTCACCCATCATTCTGGGCATCATGTCTCTGGTCATGCTGGGCATCATGTCACCCATCATGCTGGGCATCATGTCTCTGGTCATGCTGGGCATCATGTCACTCATCATTCTGGGCATCATGTCTCTGGTCATGCTGGGCATCATGTCTCCGGTCATGCTGGGCATCATCTCATCCATCATGCTGGGCATCATGTCTCTGGTCATGCTGGGCATCATGTCACCCATCATTCTGGGCATCATGTCTCTGGTCATACTGGGCATCATGTCTCCCATCATGCTGGGCATCATGTCACCCATCATGCTGGGCATCATGTCATGCTGGGCATCATGTCGCCCATTATGCTAGGCATCATGTCTCTGGTCATTCTGGGCATCATGTCACCCATCATTCTGGGCATCATGTCTCTGGTCATGCTGGGCATCATGTCACCCATCATGCTGGGCATCATGTCTCTGGTCATTCTGGGCATCATGTCACCCATCATACTGGGCATCATGTCATCCATCATGCTGGGCATCATGTCTCTGGTCATGCGGGCATCATGTCACCCATCATTCTGGGCATCATGTCTCTGGTCATCCTGGGCATCATGTCACCCATCATTCTGGGCATCATGTCTCCCATCATGCTGGGCATCATGTCACCCATCATTCTGGGCATCATGTCACCCATCATGCTGGGCATCATGTCTCCGGTCATGCTGGGCATCATGTCTCTCATCATGCTGGGCATCATGTCATCCATCATGCTGGGAATCATGTCATCCATCATGCTGGGCATCATGTCTCTGGTCATGCTGGGCATCATGTCACCCATCATTCTGGGCATCATGTCACCCATCATGCTGGGCATCATGTCTCTGGTCATGCTGGGCATCATGTCACCCATCATTCTGGGCATCATGTCACCCATCATTCTGGGCATCATGTCTCTGGTCATGCTGGGCATCATGTCACCCATCATGCTGGGCATCATTTCATCCATCATGCTGGGCATCATGTCACCCATCATGCTGGGCATCATGTCACCCATCATGCTGGGCCTCATGTCTCTGGTCATGCTGGGCATCATGTCACCCATCTTTCTGGACATCATGTCGCCCATCATGCTGGGCATCATGTCACCCATCCTGCTGGGCATCATGTCACCCATCCTGCTGGGCATCATGTCACCCATCCTGCTGGGCATCAACATGCTGGGAATCATGTCACCCATCATTCTGGGCATCATGTCTCTGGTCATGCTGTGCATCATGTCACCCATCATGCTGGGCATCATGTCTCCCATCATGCTGGGCATCATGTCATCCATCATGCTGGGCATCATGTCTCTGGTCATGCTGGGCATCATGTCTCTGGTCATGCTGGGCATCATGTCACCCATCATTCTGGGCATCATGTCACCCATCATGCTGGGCATCATGTCTCTGGTCATGCTGGGCATCATGTCACCCATCATTCTGGGCATCATGTCACCCATCATTCTGGGCATCATGTCTCTGGTCATGCTGGGCATCATGTCACCCATCATGCTGGGCATCATGTCATCCATCATTCTGGGCATCATGACTCTGGTCATGCTGGGCATCATTTCATCCATCATGCTGGGCATCATGTCACCCATCATGCTGGGCATCATGTCTCCCATCATGCTGGGCATCATGTCACCCATCATGCTGGGCCTCATGTCTCTGGTCATGGTGAGGATCATGTCACCCATCCTGCTGGGCATCAGGTCGCCCATAATGCTGGGCATCATGTCACCTGCTGGGCATCATGTCTCTGGTCATTCTGGGCATCATGTCACCCATCATTCTGGGCATCATGTCACCCATCATGCTGGGCATCATGTCTCTGGTCATGCTGGGCATCATGTCACCCATCATTCTGGGCATCATGTCTCTGGTCATGCTGGGCATCATGTCATCCATCATGCTGGGCATCATGTCACCCATCATGCTGGGCATCATGTCTCTGGTCATGCTGGGCATCATGTCACCCATCATGCTGGGCATCATGTCATCCATCATGCTGGGAATCATGTCTCTGGTCATGCTGGGCATCATGTCACCCATCATGCTGGGCATCATGTCATCCGTCATGCTGGGCATCATGTCTCCCATCATGCTGGGCATCATGTCATCCATCATGCTGGGCATCATGTCTCTGGTCATGCTGGGCATCATGTCACCCATCATTCTGGGCATCATGTCACCCATCATGCTGGGCATCATATCTCTGGTCATTCTGGGCATCATGTCACCCATCATGCTGGGTATCATGTCGCTGTTCATGCTGGGCATCATGTCACCCATCATTCTGGGCATCATGTCTCTTGTCATGCTGGGCATCATGTCACCCATCATTCTGGGCATCATGTCTCTGGTCATGCTGGGCATCATGTCACCCATCATGCTGGGCATCATGTCATCCATCATGCTGGGCATCATGTCTCTCGTCATGCTGGGCATCATGTCACCCATCATTCTGGGCATCATGTCTCTGGTCATGCTGGGCATCATGTCACCCATTATGCTGGGCATCATGTCATCCATCATGCTGGGCATCATGTCACCCATCATGCTGGGCATCATGTCATCTGTCATGCTGGGCATCATGTCTCTGGTCATGCTGGGCATCATGTCACCCATCATTCTGGGCATCATGTCACCCATCATGCTGGGCATCATGTCACCCATCATTCTGGGCATGATGTCTCTGGTCATGCTGGGCATCATGTCACCCATCATGCTGGGCATCATGTCTCCCATCATGCTGCGCATCATGTCACCCATCATTCTGGGCATCATGTCTCTGGTCATGCTGGGCATCATGTCACCCATCATTCTTGGCAGCATGTCACCCATCAGGCTGGGCATCATGTCTCTGGTCATTCTGGGCATCATGTCACCCATCATTCTGGGCATCATGTCACCCATCATGCTGGGCATCATGTTTCTGGTCATGCTGGGCATCATGTCACCCATCATTCTGTGCATCATGTCTCTGGTCATGCTGGGCATCATGTCTCCCATCATGCTGGGCATAATGTCATCCATCATGCTGGGCATCATGTCACCCATCATGCTGGGCATCATGTCTCTGGTCATTCTGGGCATCATGTCACCCATCATTCTGGGCATCATGTCACCCATCATGCTGGGCATCATGTCTCTGGTCATGCTGGGCATGATGTCACCCATCATTCTGGGCATCATGTCTCTGGTCATGCTGGGCATCATGTCACCCATCATGCTGGGCATCATGTCACCCATCATTCTGGGCATCATGTCTCTGGTCATGCTGGGCATCATGTCAGCCATCATGCTGGACATCATGTCTCCCATCATGCTGGGCATCATGTCACCCATCATGCTGGGCCTCATATCTCTGGTCATGCTGGGCATCATGTCACCCATCATTCTGGGCATCATGTCACCCATCATGCTGGGCATCATGTCTCTGGTCATTCTGGGCATCATGTCACCCATCATTCTGGGCATCATGTCACCCATCATGCTGGGCATCATGTCTCTGGTCATGCTGGGCATCATGTCACCCATCATTCTGGGCATCATGTCACCCATCATGCTGGGCATCATGTCTCTGGTCATTCTGGGCATCATGTCACCCATCATTCTGGGCATCATGTCACCCATCATGCTGGGCATCATGTCTCTGGTCATGCTGGGCATCATGTCTCCCATCATGCTGGGCATCATGTCATCCATCATGTTGGGCATCATGTCACCCATCATGCTGGGCATCATGTCACCCCTCATTCTGGGCATCATGTCACCCATCATGCTGGGCATCATGTTTCTGGTCATTCTGGGCATCATGTCACCCATCATTCTGGGCATCATGTCACCCATCATGCTGGGCATCATGTCTCTGGTCATGCTGGGCATCATGTCACCCATCATTCTGGGCATCATGTCTCTGGTCATGCTGGGCATCATGTCACCCATCATTCTGGGCATCATGTCACCCATCATGCTGGGAATCATGTCTCTGGTGATGCTGGGCATCATGTCATCCATCATGCTGGGCATCATGTCACCCATCATGCTGGCCATCATGTCTCTGGTCATGCTGGGCATCATGTCACCCATCATTCTGGGCATCATGTCTCTGGTCATGCTGGGCATCATGTCATTCATCATGCTGGGCATCATGTCACCCATCATGCTGGGCATCATGTCTCTGGTCATGCTGGGCATCATGTCACCCATCATTCTGGGCATCATGTCTCTGGTCATGCTGGGCATCATGTCACCCATCATGCTGGGCATCATGTCTCTGGTCATGCTGGGCATCATGTCACTCATCATTCTGGGCATCATGTCTCTGGTCATGCTGGGCATCATGTCTCCGGTCATGCTGGGCATCATCTCATCCATCATGCTGGG
The DNA here is from genome assembly GCF_040938575.1 of Ambystoma mexicanum. NCBI lineage: Eukaryota > Metazoa > Chordata > Amphibia > Caudata > Ambystomatidae > Ambystoma > Ambystoma mexicanum. The sequence goes on along the minus strand of NC_090923.1, from coordinate 35,783,739 downwards.
CATCATGTCTCTGGTCATGCTGGGCATCATGTCACCCATCATTCTGGGCATCATGTCTCTGGTCATACTGGGCATCATGTCTCCCATCATGCTGGGCATCATGTCACCCATCATGCTGGGCATCATGTCATGCTGGGCATCATGTCGCCCATTATGCTAGGCATCATGTCTCTGGTCATTCTGGGCATCATGTCACCCATCATTCTGGGCATCATGTCACCCATCATGCTGGGCATCATGTCTCTGGTCATGCTGGGCATCATGTCACCCATCATTCTGGGCATCATGTCTCTGGTCCTGCTCGGCATCATGTCACCCATCATGCTGGGCATCATGTCATCCATCATGCTGGGCATCATGTCTCTGGTCAAGCTGGGCATCATGTCTCTGGTCATTCTGGGCATCATGTCAGTCATCATGCTGGGCATCATGTCTCTGGTCATTCTGGGCATCATGTCACCCATCATTCTGGGCATCATGTCATCCATCATGCTGGGCATCATGTCACCCATCATGCTAGGCATCATGTCACCCATCATGCTGGGCATCATGTCTCTGGTCATGCTGGGCATCATGTCACCCATCATTCTGGGCATCATGTCTCTGGTCATGCTGGGCATCATGTCATCCATCATGCTGGGCATCATGTCTCCCATCATGCTGGGCACCATGTCTCTGGTCATGCTGGGCATCATGTCACCCATCATGCTGGGCATCATGTCACCCATCATTCTGGGCATCATGTCTCTGGTCATGCTGGGCATCATGTCACCCATCATGCTGGGCATCATGTCACCCATCATGCTGGGCATCATGTCTCTGCTCATGCTGGGCATCATGTCACCCATCATTCTTGGCAGCATGTCACCCATCATGCTGGGCATCATGTCTCTGGTCATGCTGGGCATCATGTCACCCATCATTCTGGGCATCATGTCACCCATCATGCTGGGCATCATGTTTCTGGTCATGCTGGGCATCATGTCACCCATCATGCTGGGCATCATGTCTCTGGTCATGCTGGGCATCATGTCACCCATCATGCTGGGCATCATGTCACCCATCATTCTGGGCATCATGTCCCTGGTCATGCTGGGCATCATGTCACCCATCATGCTGGGCATCATGTCTCCCATCATGCTGGGCATCCTGTCACCCATAATGCTGGGCATCATGTCTCTGGTCATGCTGGGCATCATGTCACCCATCATTCTGGGCATCATATCACCCATCATGCTGGGCATCATGTCTCTGGTCATTCTGGGCATCATGTCTCCCAGCATGCTGGGCATCATGTCATCCATCATGCTGGGCATCATGTCTCTGGTCATGCTGGGCATCATGCCACCCATCATTCTGGGCATCATGTCACCCATCATGCTGGGCATCATGTCTCCCATCATGCTGGGCATCATGTCACCCATCATTCTGGGCATCATGTCTCCCATCATGCTGGACATCATGTCATCCATCTTGCTGAGCATCATGTCACCCATCATTCTGGGCATCATGTCACCCATCATGCTGGGCATCATGTCTCTGGTCATGCTGGGCATCATGTCACCCATCATTCTGGGCATCATGTCACCCATCATGCTGGGCATCATGTCTCTGGTCATGCTGGGCATCATGTCACCCATCATTCTGGGCATCATGTCTCTGGTCATGCTGGGCATCATGTCACCCATCATGCTGGGCATCATGTCATCCATCATGCTGGGCATCATGTCTCTGGTCATGCTGGGCATCATGTCACCCATCATTCTGGGCATCATGTCACCCATCATGCTGCGCATCATGTCTCCCATCATGCTGGGCATCATGTCACCCATCATGCTGGGCATCATGTCACCCATCATTCTGGGCATCATGTCTCTGGTCATGCTGGGCACCATGTCTCCCATCATGCTGGGCTACATGTCACCCATCATTCTGGGCATCATGTCACCCATCATGCTGGGCATCATGTCTCTGGTCATGCTGGGCATCATGTCACCCATCATTCTGGGCATCATGTCACCCATCATGCTGGGCACCATGTCTCTGGTCATGCTGGGCATCATGTCACCCATCATTCTGGGCATCATGTCACCCATCATGCTGGGCATCATGTCTCTGGTCATGCTGGGCATCATGTCACCCATCATTCTGGGCATCATGTCTCTGGTCATGCTGGCATCATTTCTCCCATCATGCTGGGCATCATGTCACCCATCATGCTGGGCATCATGTCTCTGGTCATACTGGGCATCATGTCTCCCATCATGCTGGGCATCATGTCATCCATCATTCTGGGCATCATGTCACCCATCATGCTGGGCATCATGTCATCTGTCATGCTGGGCATCATGTCGCCCATTATGCTGGGCATCATGTCTCTGGTCATTCTGGGCATCCTGTCACCCATCATTCTGGGCATCATGTCACCCATCATGCTGGGCATCATGTCTCTGGTCATGCTGGGCATCATGTCACCCATCATTCTGGGCATCATGTCTCTGGTCATGCTGGGCATCATGTCAACCATCATGCTGGGCATCATGTCTCCCATCATGCTGGGCATCATGTCATCCATCGTGCTGGGCATCATGTCTCTGGTCATGCTGGGCATCATGTCACCCATCATTCTGGGCATCATGTCAGCCATCATGCTGGACATCATGTCTCTGGTCATTCTGGGCATCATGTCACCTATCATGCTGGGCATCATGTCTCTGGTCATACTGGGCATCATGTCTCCCATCATGCTGGGCATCATGTCATCCATCATGCTGGGCATCATGTCACCCATCATGCTGGGCATCATGTCATCTGTCATGCTGGGCATCATGTCATCCATCATGCTGGGCATCATGTCTCTGGTCATGCTGGGCATCATGTCACCCATCATTCTGGGCATCATGTCACCCATCATTCTAGGCATCATGTCATCCATCATGCTGAGCATCATGTCACCCATCATTCTGGGCATCATGTCACCCATCATGCTGGGCATCATGTCTCTGGTCATGCTGGGCATCATGTCACCCATCATTCTGGGCATCATGTCACCCATCATGCTGGGCATCATGTCTCTGGTCATGCTGGGCATCATGTCACCCATCATTCTGGGCATCATGTCTCTGGTCATGCTGGGCATCATGTCATCCATCATGCTGGGCATCATGTCACCCATCATGCTGGGCATCATGTCTCTGGTCATGCTGGGCATCATGTCACCCATCATTCTGGGCATCATGTCACCCATCATGCTGGGCATCATGTCTCTGGTCATGCTGGGCATCATGTCACCCATCATTCTGGGCATCATGTCTCTGGTCATGCTGGGCATCATGTCACCCATCATGCTGCGCATCATGTCTCCCATCATGATGGGAGACATGATGCCCAGTATGACCAGAGACATGATGCCCAGCATGATGGGTGACATGATGCCCAGCATGATGGGAGACATGATGCCCAGCATGACCAGAAACATGATGCCCAGAATGATGGGTGACATGATGTCACCCATCATTCTGGGCATCATGTCACCCATCATGCTGGGCATCATGTCTCTGGTCATGCTGGGCATCATGTCACCCATCATTCTGGACATCATGTCTCTGGTCATGCTGGGCATCATGTCTCCCATCATGCTGGGCATCATGTCACCCATCATGCTGGGCATCATGTCACCCATCATGCTGGGCATCATGTCACCCATCATTCTGGGCATCATGTCTCTGGTCATGCTGGGCATCATGTCACCCATCATTCTGGGCATCATGTCACCCATCATGCTGCGCATCATGTCTCCCATCATGCTGGGCATCATGTCACCCATCATGCTGGGCATCATGTCACCCATCATTCTGGGCATCATGTCTCTGGTCATGCTGGGCACCATGTCTCCCATCATGCTGGGCTACATGTCACCCATCATTCTGGGCATCATGTCACCCATCGTGCTGGGCATCATGTCTCTGGTCATGCTGGGCATCATGTCACCAATCATTCTGGGCATCATGTCACCCATCATGCTGGGCACCATGTCTCTGGTCATGCTGGGCATCATGTCACCCATCATTCTGGGCATCATGTCACCCATCATGCTGGGCATCATGTCTCTGGTCATGCTGGGCATCATGTCACCCATCATTCTGGGCATCATGTCTCTGGTCATGCTGGCATCATTTCTCCCATCATGCTGGGCATCATGTCACCCATCATGCTGGGCATCATGTCTCTGGTCATACTGGGCATCATGTCTCCCATCATGCTGGGCATCATGTCATCCATCATGCTGGGCATCATGTCACCCATCATTCTGGGCATCATGTCACCCATCATGCTGGGCATCATGTCATCTGTCATGCTGGGCATCATGTCGCCCATTATGCTGGGCATCATGTCTCTGGTCATTCTGGGCATCCTGTCACCCATCATTCTGGGCATCATGTCACCCATCATGCTGGGCATCATGTCTCTGGTCATGCTGGGCATCATGTCACCCATCATTCTGGGCATCATGTCTCTGGTCATGCTGGGCATCATGTCACCCATCATGCTGGGCATCATGTCTCCCATCATGCTGGGCATCATGTCATCCATCGTGCTGGGCATCATGTCTCTGGTCATGCTGGGCATCATGTCACCCATCATTCTGGGCATCATGTCAGCCATCATGCTGGACATCATGTCTCTGGTCATTCTGGGCATCATGTCACCTATCATGCTGGGCATCATGTCTCTGGTCATACTGGGCATCATGTCTCCCATCATGCTGGGCATCATGTCATCCATCATGCTGGGCATCATGTCACCCATCATGCTGGGCATCATGTCATCTGTCATGCTGGGCATCATGTCATCCATCATGCTGGGCATCATGTCTCTGGTCATGCTGGGCATCATGTCACCCATCATTCTGGGCATCATGTCACCCATCATTCTGGGCATCATGTCATCCATCATGCTGAGCATCATGTCACCCATCATTCTGGGCATCATGTCACCCATCATGCTGGGCATCATGTCTCTGGTCATGCTGGGCATCATGTCACCCATCATTCTGGGCATCATGTCACCCATCATGCTGGGCATCATGTCTCTGGTCATGCTGGGCATCATGTCACCCATCATTCCGGGCATCATGTCTCTGGTCATGCTGGGCATCATGTCATCCATCATGCTGGGCATCATGTCACCCATCATGCTGGGCATCATGTCTCTGGTCATGCTGGGCATCATGTCACCCATCATTCTGGGCATCATGTCACCCATCATGCTGGGCATCATGTCTCTGGTCATGCTGGGCATCATGTCACCCATCATTCTGGGCATCATGTCTCTGGTCATGCTGGGCATCATGTCACCCATCATGCTGCGCATCATGTCTCCCATCATGATGGGAGACATGATGCCCAGTATGACCAGAGACATGATGCCCAGCATGATGGGTGACATGATGCCCAGCATGATGGGAGACATGATGCCCAGCATGACCAGAAACATGATGCCCAGAATGATGGGTGACATGATGTCACCCATCATTCTGGGCATCATGTCACCCATCATGCTGGGCATCATGTCTCTGGTCATGCTGGGCATCATGTCACCCATCATTCTGGACATCATGTCTCTGGTCATGCTGGGCATCATGTCTCCCATCATGCTGGGCATCATGTCACCCATCATTCTGGGCATCATGTCACCCGTCATGCTGGGCATCATGTCTCTGGTCATGCTGGGCATCATGTCACCCATCATTCTGGGCATCATGTCACCCATCATGCTGGGCACCATGTCTCTGGTCATGCTGGGCATCATGTCACCCATCATTCTGGGCATCATGTCACCCATCATGCTGGGCATCATGTCTCTGGTCATGCTGGGCATCATGTCACCCATCATTCTGGGCATCATGTCTCCCATCATGCTGGGCATCATGTCACCCATCATGCTGGGCATCATGTCTCTGGTCATACTGGGCATCATGTCATCCATCATGCTGGGCATCATGTCACCCATCATTCTGGGCATCATGTCACCCATCATGCTGGGCATCATGTCATCTGTCATGCTGGGCATCATGTCGCCCATTATGCTGGGCATCATGTCTCTGGTCATTCTGGGCATCCTGTCACCCATCATTCTGGGCATCATGTCTCCCATCATGCTGGACATCATGTCATCCATCTTGCTGAGCATCATGTCACCCATCATTCTGGGCATCATGTCACCCATCATGCTGGGCATCATGTCACCCATCATTCTGGGCATCATGTCACCCATCATGCTGGGCATCATGTCTCTGGTCATGCTGGGCATCATGTCACCCATCATTCTGGGCATCATGTCTCTGGTCATGCTGGGCATCATGTCACCCATCATGCTGGGCATCATGTCATCCATCATGCTGGGCATCATGTCTCTGGTCATGCTGGGCATCATGTCACCCATCATTCTGGGCATCATGTCACCCATCATGCTGCGCATCATGTCTCCCATCATGCTGGGCATCATGTCACCCATCATGCTGGGCATCATGTCACCCATCATTCTGGGCATCATGTCTCTGGTCACGCTGGGCACCATGTCTCCCATCATGCTGGGCTACATGTCACCCATCATTCTGGGCATCATGTCACCCATCATGCTGGGCATCATGTCTCTGGTCATGCTGGGCATCATGTCACCCATCATTCTGGGCATCATGTCTCCCATCATGCTGGGCATCATGTCACCCATCATGCTGGGCATCATGTCTCTGGTCATACTGGGCATCATGTCATCCATCATGCTGGGCATCATGTCACCCATCATTCTGGGCATCATGTCACCCATCATACTGGGCATCATGTCATCTGTCATGCTGGGCATCATGTCGCCCATTATGCTGGGCATCATGTCTCTGGTCATTCTGGGCATCCTGTCACCCATCATTCTGGGCATCATGTCACCCATCATGCTGGGCATCATGTCTCTGGTCATGCTGGGCATCATGTCACCCATCATTCTGGGCATCATGTCTCCCATCATGCTGGGCATCATGTCATCCATCGTGCTGGGCATCATGTCTCTGGTCCAGCTGGGCATCATGTCACCCATCATTCTGGGCATCATGTCACCCATCATTCTGGGCATCATGTTATCCATCATGCTAGGCATCATGTCACCCATCATTCTGGGCATCATGTCATCCATCATGCTGGGCATCATGTCATCCATCATGCTGGGCATCATGTCATCTGTCATGCTGGGCATCATGTCACCCATTAAGCTGGGCATCATGTCTCTGGTCATTCTGGGCATCCTGTCACCCATCATTCTGGGCATCATGTCACCCATCATGCTGGGCATCATGTCTCTGGTCATGCTGGGCATCATGTCACCCATCATTCTGGGCATCATGTCTCTGGTCATGCTGGGCATCATGTCACCCATCATGCTGGGCATCATGTCTCCCATCATGCTGGGCATCATGTCATCCATCGTGCTGGGCATCATGTCTCTGGTCATGCTGGGCATCATGTCACCCATCATTCTGGGCATCATGTCAGCCATCATTCTGGGCATCATGTCTCTGGTCATGCTGGGCATCATGTCACCCATCATGCTGGGCATCATGTCTCTGGTCATACTGGGAATCATGTCTCCCATCATGCTGGGCATCATGTCATCCATCATGCTGGGCATCATGTCACCCATCATGCTGGGCATCATGTCATCTGTCATGCTGGGTATCATGTCTCTGGTCATGCTGGGCATCATGTCACCCATCATTCTGGGCATCATGTCTCTGGTCATGCTGGGCATCATGTCACCCATCATGCTGCGCATCATGTCTCCCATCATGCTGGGCATCATGTCATCCATCGTGCTGGGCATCATGTCTCTGGTCATGCTGGGCATCATGTCACCCATCATTCTGGGCATCATGTCAGCCATCATGTTGGACATCATGTCTCTGGTCATTCTGGGCATCATGTCACCCATCATGCTAGGCATCATGTCACCCATCATTCTGGGCATCATGTCACCCATCATGCTGGGCATCATGTCTCTGGTCATGCTGGGCATCATGTCACCCATCATTCTGGGCATCATGTCTCTGGTTATGCTGGGCATCATGTCACCCATCATGCTGAGCATCATGTCTCCCATCATGCTGGGCATCATGTCACCCATCATTCTGGGCATCATGTCTCTGGTCATGCTGGGCATCATGTCACCCATCATTCTGGGCATCATGTCACCCATCATGCTGGGCATCATGTCACCCATCATTCTGGGCATCATGTCTCTGGTCATGCTGGGCATCATGTCACCCATCATGCTGGGCATCATGTCACCCATCATTCTGGGCATCATGTTTCTGGTCATGCAGGGCATCATGTCACCCATCATTCTTGGCAGCATGTCACCCATCATGCTGGGCATCATGTCTCTGGTCATTCTGGGTATCATGTCACCCATCATTCTGGGCATCATGTCACCCATCATGCTGGGCATCATGTCTCTGGTCATGCTGGGCATCATGTCACCCATCATTCTGGGCATCATGTCTCTGGTCATGCTGGGCATCATGTCTCCCATCATGCTGGGCATCATGTCATCCATCATGCTGGGCATCATGTCTCTGGTCATTCTGGGCATCATGTCACCCATCATGCTGTGCATCATGTCTCTGGTCATGCTGGGCATCATGTCAGCCATCATTCTGGGCATCATGTCTCTGGTCATGCTGGGCATCATGTCACCCATCATGCTGGGCATCATGTCACCCATCATTCTGGTCATCATGTCACCCATCATGCTGGGCATCATGTCTCTGGTCATTCTGGGCATCATGCCACCAATCATTCTGGGCATCATGTCACCCATCATGCTGGGCATCATGTCTCTGCTCATGCTGGGCATCATGTCACCCATCATGCTGGGCATCATGTCACCCATCATTCTGGGCATCATGTCTCTGGTCATGCTGGGCATCATGTCACCCATCATGCTGGGCATCCTGTCACCCATCATGCTGGGCATCATGTCTCTGGTCATGCTGGGCATCATGTCACCCATCATTCTGGGCATCATATCACCCATCATGCTGGGCATCATGTCTCTGGTCATTCTGGGCATCATGTCACCCATCATGCTGGGCATCATGTCTCCCATCATGCTGGGCATCATGTCATCCATCATGCTGGGCATCATGTCACCAATCATGCTGGGCATCATGTCTCTGGTCATGCTGGGCATCATGTCACCCATCATTCTGGGCATCATGTCTCTGGTCATGCTGGGTATCATGTCTCCCATCATGCTGGGCATCATGTCACCCATCATTCTGGGCATCATGTCACCCATCATGCTGGGCATCATGTCTCCCATCATGCTGGGCATCATGTCACCAATCATTCTGGGTATCATGTCACCCATCATGCTGGGCTTCATGTCTCTGGTCATGCTGGGCATCATGTCACCCATCATTCTGGGCATCATGTCTCTGGTCATGCTGGGCATCATGTCACCCATCATGCTGGGCATCATGTCTCCCATCATGCTGGGCATCATGTCATCCATCATGCTGAGCATCATGTCACCAATCATTCTGGGCATCATGTCTCTGGTCATGCTGGGCATCATGTCAACCATCATTCTGGGCATCATGTCTCTGGTCATGCTGGGCATCATGTCACCCATCATGCTGGGCATCATGTCTCCCATCATGCTGGGCATCATGTCACCCATCATTCTGGGCATCATGTCAAGCATCATTCTGGGCATCATGTCTCTGGTCATGCTGGGCATCATGTCACCCATCATGCTGGGCATCATGTCTCTGGTCATTCTGGGCATCATGTCACCCATCATACTGGGCATCATGTCATCCATCATGCTGGGCATCATGTCTCTGGTCATGCGGGCATCATGTCACCCATCATTCTGGGCATCATGTCTCTGGTCATCCTGGGCATCATGTCACCCATCATTCTGGGCATCATGTCTCCCATCATGCTGGGCATCATGTCACCCATCATTCTGGGCATCATGTCACCCATCATGCTGGGCATCATGTCTCCGGTCATGCTGGGCATCATGTCTCCCATCATGCTGGGCATCATGTCATCCATCATGCTGGGAATCATGTCATCCATCATGCTGGGCATCATGTCTCTGGTCATTCTGGGCATCATGTCACCCATCATTCTGGGCATCATGTCACCCATCATTCTGGGCATCATGTCTCTGGTCATGCTGGGCATCATGTCACCCATCATTCTGGGCATCATGTCTCTGGTCATGCTGGGCATCATGTCACCCATCATGCTGGGCATCATTTCATCCATCATGCTGGGCATCATGTCACCCATCATGCTGGGCATCATTTCATCCATCATGCTGGGCATCATGTCTCTGGTCATGCTGGGCATCATGTCACCCATCTTTCTGGACATCATGTCGCCCATCATGCTGGGCATCATGTCTCCCATCATGCTGGGCATCATGTCATCCATCATGCTGGGCATCATGTCTCTGGTCATGCTGGGCATCATGTCACCCATCATTCTGGGCATCATGTCACCCATCATGCTGGGCATCATGTCTCTGGTCATGCTGGGCATCATGTCACCCATCATTCTGGGCATCATGTCACCCATCATTCTGGGCATCATGTCTCTGGTCATGCTGGGCATCATGTCACCCATCATGCTGGGCATCATGTCATCCATCATTCTGGGCATCATGACTCTGGTCATGCTGGGCATCATTTCATCCATCATGCTGGGCATCATGTCACCCATCATGCTGGGCATCATGTCTCCCATCATGCTGGGCATCATGTCACCCATCATGCTGGGCCTCATGTCTCTGGTCATGGTGAGGATCATGTCACCCATCCTGCTGGGCATCATGTCGCCCATAATGCTGGGCATCATGTCACCCATCCTGCTGGGCATCATGTCTCTGGTCATTCTGGGCATCATGTCACCCATCATTCTGGGCATCATGTCACCCATCATGCTGGGCATCATGTCTCTGGTCATGCTGGGCATCATGTCACCCATCATTCTGGGCATCATGTCTCTGGTCATGCTGGGCATCATGTCATCCATCATGCTGGGCATCATGTCACCCATCATGCTGGGCATCATGTCTCTGGTCATGCTGGGCATCATGTCACCCATCATGCTGGGCATCATGTCATCCATCATGCTGGGAATCATGTCTCTGGTCATGCTGGGCATCATGTCACCCATCATGCTGGGCATCATGTCATCCGTCATGCTGGGCATCATGTCTCCCATCATGCTGGGCATCATGTCATCCATCATGCTGGGCATCATGTCTCTGGTCATGCTGGGCATCATGTCACCCATCATTCTGGGCATCATGTCACCCATCATGCTGGGCATCATATCTCTGTTCATTCTGGGCATCATGTCACCCATCATGCTGGGCATCATGTCGCTGTTCATGCTGGGCATCATGTCACCCATCATTCTGGGCATCATGTCTCTTGTCATGCTGGGCATCATGTCACCCATCATGCTGGGCATCATGTCTCTGGTCATGCTGGGCATCATGTCACCCATCATTCTGGGCATCATGTCTCTGGTCATGCTGGGCATCATGTCACCCATCATGCTGGGCATCATGTCATCCATCATGCTGGGCATCATGTCTCTGGTCATGCTGGGCATCATGTCACCCATCATTCTGGGCATCATGTCTCTGGTCATGCTGGGCATCATGTCACCCATTATGCTGGGCATCATGTCATCCATCATGCTGGGCATCATGTCACCCATCATTCTGGGCATCATGTCATCTGTCATGCTGGGCATCATGTCACCCACCATGCTGGGCATCATGTCTCTGGTCATGCTGGGCATCATGTCACCCATCATTCTGGGCATCATGTCTCTGGTCATGCTGGGCATCATGTCACCCATCATTCTGGGCATCATGTCACCCATCATGCTGGGCATCATGTCATCCATCATTCTGGGCATCATGTCTCCCATCATGCTGGGCATCATGTCACCCATCATTCTGGGTATGATGTCTCTGGTCATGCTTGGCATCATGTCACCCATCATGCTGGGCATCATGTCTCCCATCATGCTGGGCATCATGTCACCCATCATTCTGGGCATCATGTCTCTGGTCATGCTGGGCATCATGTCACCCATCATTCTTGGCAGCATGTCACCCATCAGGCTGGGCATCATGTCTCTGGTCATTCTGGGCATCATGTCACCCATCATTCTGGGCATCATGTCACCCATCATGCTGGGCATCATGTTTCTGGTCATGCTGGGCATCATGTCACCCATCATTCTGTGCATCATGTCTCTGGTCATGCTGGGAATCATGTCTCCCATCATGCTGGGCATAATGTCATCCATCATGCTGGGCATCATGTCACCCATCATGCTGGGCATCATGTCTCTGGTCTTTCTGGGCATCATGTCACCCATCATTCTGGGCATCATGTCACCCATCATGCTGGGCATCATGTCTCTGGTCATGCTGGGCATCATGTCACCCATCATTCTGGGCATCATGTCTCTGGTCATGCTGGGCATCATGTCACCCATCATGCTGGGCATCATGTCACCCATCATTCTGGGCATCATGTCTCTGGTCATGCTGGGCATCATGTCAGCCATCATGCTGGGCATCATGTCTCCCATCATGCTGGGCATCATGTCACCCATCATGCTGGGCCTCATATCTCTGGTCATGCTGGGCATCATGTCACCCATCATTCTGGGCATCATGTCACCAATCATGCTGGGCATCATGTCTCTGGTCATTCTGGGCATCATGTCACCCATCATTCTGGGCATCATGTCACCCATCATGCTGGGCATCATGTCTCTGGTCATGCTGGGCATCATGTCACCCATCATTCTGGGCATCATGTCATCCATCATGCTGGGCATCATGTCACCCATCATTCTGGGCATCATGTCACCCATCATGCTGGGCATCATGTCTCTGGTCATTCTGGGCATCATGTCACCCATCATTCTGGGCATCATGTCTCTGGTCATGCTGGGCATCATGTCACCCATCATGCTGGGCATCATGTCATCCATCATGTTGGGCATCATGTCACCCATCATGCTGGGCATCATGTCACCCCTCATTCTGGGCATCATGTCACCCATCATGCTGGGCATCATGTTTCTGGTCATTCTGGGCATCATGTCACCCATCATTCTGGGCATCATGTCACCCATCATGCTGGGCATCATGTCTCTGGTCATGCTGGGCATCATGTCACCCATCATTCTGGGCATCATGTCTCTGGTCATGCTGGGCATCATGTCACCCATCATTCTGGGCATCATGTCACCCATCATGCTGGGAATCATGTCTCTGGTGATGCTGGGCATCATGTCACCCATCATGCTGGGCATCATGTCACCCATCATGCTGGCCATCATGTCTCTGGTCATGCTGGGCATCATGTCACCCATCATTCTGGGCATCATGTCTCTGGTCATGCTGGGCATCATGTCACTCATCATGCTGGGCATCATGTCTCTGGTCATGCTGGGCATCATGTCACCCATCATTCTGGGCATCATGTCTCTGGTCATGCTGGGCATCATGTCACTCATCATGCTGGGCATCATGTCTCTGGTCATGCTGGGCATCATGTCACCCATCATGTTGGGCATCATGTCTCTGGTCATGCTGGGCATCATGTCACCCATCATTCTGGGCATCATGTCTCTGGTCATGCTGGGCATCATGTCACCCATCATGCTGGGCATCATGTCTCTGGTCATGCTGGGCATCATGTCACTCATCATTCTGGGCATCATGTCTCTGGTCATGCTGGGCATCATGTCTCCGGTCATGCTGGGCATCATCTCATCCATCATGCTGGGCATCATGTCTCTGGTCATGCTGGGCATCATGTCACCCATCATTCTGGGCATCATGTCTCTGGTCATACTGGGCATCATGTCTCCCATCATGCTGGGCATCATGTCACCCATCATGCTGGGCATCATGTCATCTGTCATGCTGGGCATCATGTCGCCCATTATGCTAGGCATCATGTCTCTGGTCATTCTGGGCATCATGTCACCCATCATTCTGGGCATCATGTCACCCATCATGCTGGGCATCATGTCTCTGGTCATGCTGGGCATCATGTCACCCATCATTCTGGGCATCATGTCTCTGGTCATGCTGGGCATCATGTCTCCGGTCATGCTGGGCATCATGTCTCTGGTCATGCTGGGCATCATGTCACCCATCATTCTGGGCATCATGTCTCTGGTCATACTGGGCATCATGTCTCCCATCATGCTGGGCATCATGTCACCCATCATGCTGGGCATCATGTCATCTGTCATGCTGGGCATCATGTCGCCCATTATGCTAGGCATCATGTCTCTGGTCATTCTGGGCATCATGTCACCCATCATTCTGGGCATCATGTCACCCATCATGCTGGGCATCATGTCTCTGGTCATGCTGGGCATCATGTCACCCATCATTCTGGGCATCATGTCTCTGGTCCTGCTCGGCATCATGTCACCCATCATGCTGGGCATCATGTCATCCATCATGCTGGGCATCATGTCTCTGGTCAAGCTGGGCATCATGTCTCTGGTCATTCTGGGCATCATGTCACCCATCATTCTGGGCATCATGTCATCCATCATGCTGGGCATCATGTCACCCATCATGCTAGGCATCATGTCACCCATCATTCTGGGCATCATGTCACCCATCATGCTGGGCATCATGTCTCTGGTCATGCTGGGCATCATGTCACCCATCATTCTGGGCATCATGTCTCTGGTCATGCTGGGCATCATGTCATCCATCATGCTGGGCATCATGTCTCCCATCATACTGGGCATCATGTCACCCATCATTCTGGGCACCATGTCTCTGGTCATGCTGGGCATCATGTCACCCATCATGCTGAGCATCATGTCTCCCATCATGCTGGGCATCATGTCACCCATCATTCTGGGCATCATGTCTCTGGTCATGCTGGGCATCATGTCACCCATCATGCTGGGCATCATGTCACCCATCATGCTGGGCATCATGTCTCTGCTCATGCTGGGCATCATGTCACCCATCATTCTTGGCAGCATGTCACCCATCATGCTGGGCATCATGTCTCTGGTCATGCTGGGCATCATGTCACCCATCATTCTGGGCATCATGTCACCCATCATGCTGGGCATCATGTTTCTGGTCATGCTGGGCATCATGTCACCCATCATGCTGGGCATCATGTCACCCATCATTCTGGGCATCATGTCCCTGGTCATGCTGGGCATCATGTCACCCATCATGCTGGGCATCATGTCTCCCATCATGCTGAACATCCTGTCACCCATAATGCTGGGCATCATGTCTCTGGTCATGCTGGGCATCATGTCACCCATCATTCTGGGCATCATGTCAGCCATCATGCTGGGCATCATGTCTCTGGTCATTCTGGGCATCATGTCTCCCAGCATGCTGGGCATCATGTCATCCATCATGCTGGGCATCATGTCTCTGGTCATGCTGGGCATCATGCCACCCATCATTCTGGGCATCATGTCACCCATCATGCTGGGCATCATGTCACCCATCATGCTGGGCATCATGTCTCTGGTCATGCTGGGCATCATGTCACCCATCATTGTGGACATCATGTCTCCCATCATGCTGGGCATCATGTCATCCATCTTGCTGAGCATCATGTCACCCATCATTCTGGGCATCATGTCACCCATCATGCTGGGCATCATGTCTCTGGTCATGCTGGGCATCATGTCACCCATCATTCTGGGCATCATGTCACCCATCATGCTGGGCATCGTGTCTCTGGTCATGCTGGGCATCATGTCACCCATCATTCTGGGCATCATGTCTCTGGTCATGCTGGGCATCATGTCACCCATCATTCTGGGCATCATGTCACCCATCATGCTGCGCATTATGTCTCCCATCATGCTGGGCATCATGTCACCCATCATTCTGGGCATCATGTCACCCATCATGCTGGGCATCATGTCACCCATCATGCTGGGCATCATGTCTCTGGTCATGCTGGGCACCATGTCTCCCATCATGCTGGGCATCATGTCACCCATCATTCTGGGCATCATGTCACCCATCATTCTGGGCATCATGTCTCTGGTCATGCTGGGCATCATGTCACCCATCATTCTGGGCATCATGTCACCCATCATGCTGGGCACCATGTCTCTGGTCATGCTGGGCATCATGTCACCCATCATTCTGGGCATCATGTCACCCATCATGCTGGGCATCATGTCTCTGGTCATGCTGGGCATCATGTCACCCATCATTCTGGGCATCATGTCTCTGGTCATGCTGGGCATCATGTCTCCCATCATGCTGGGCATCATGTCACCCATCATGCTGGGCATCATGTCTCTGGTCATACTGGGCATCATGTCTCCCATCATGCTGGGCATCATGTCATCCATCATGCTGGGCATCATGTCACCCATCATTCTGGGCATCATGTCACCCATCATGCTGGGCATCATGTCATCTGTCATGCTGGGCATCATGTCGCCCATTATGCTGGGCATCATGTCTCTGGTCATTCTGGGCATCCTGTCACCCATCATTCTGGGCATCATGTCACCCATCATGCTGGGCATCATGTCTCTGGTCATGCTGGGCATCATGTCACCCATCATTCTGGGCATCATGTCTCTGGTCATGCTGGGCATCATGTCACCCATCATGCTGGGCATCATGTCACCCATCATGCTGGGCATCATGTCAGCCATCATGCTGGACATCATGTCTCTGGTCATTCTGGGCATCATGTCACCTATCATGCTGGGCGTCATGTCTCTGGTCATACTGGGCATCATGTCACCCATCATGCTGGGCATCATGTCACCCATCATGCTGGGCATCATGTCATCCATCGTGCTGGGCATCATGTCTCTGGTCATGCTGGGCATCATGTCACCCATCATTCTGGGCATCATGTCAGCCATCATGCTGGACATCATGTCTCTGGTCATTCTGGGCATCATGTCACCTATCATGCTGGGCGTCATGTCTCTGGTCATACTGGGCATCATGTCTCCCATCATGCTGGGCATCATGTCATCCATCATGCTGGGCATCATGTCACCCATCATTCTGGGCATCATGTCACCCATCATGCTGGGCATCATGTCATCTGTCATGCTGGGCATCATGTCATCCATCATGCTGGGCATCATGTCTCTGGTCATGCTGGGCATCATGTCACCCATCATTCTGGGCATCATGTCACCCATCATTCTGGGCATCATGTCTCCCATCATGCTGGGCATCATGTCATCCATCATGCTGAGCATCATGTCACCCATCATTCTGGGCATCATGTCACCCATCATGCTGGGCATCATGTCTCTGGTCATGCTGGGCATCATGTCACCCATCATTCTGGGCATCATGTCACCCATCATGCTGGGCATCATGTCTCTGGTCATGCTGGGCATCATGTCACCCATCATTCCGGGCATCATGTCTCTGGTCATGCTGGGCATCATGTCATCCATCATGCTGGGCATCATGTCACCCATCATGCTGGGCATCATGTCTCTGGTCATGCTGGGCATCATGTCACCCATCATTCTGGGCATCATGTCACCCATCATGCTGGGCATCATGTCTCTGGTCATGCTGGGCATCATGTCACCCATCATTCTGGGCATCATGTCTCTGGTCATGCTGGGCAACATGTCACCCATCATGCTGCGCATCATGTCTCCCATCGTGATGGGCATCATGTCACACATCATGCTGGGCATCATGTCTCTGGTCATACTGGGCATCATGTCTCCCATCATGCTGGGCATCATGTCATCCATCATGCTGGGCATCATGTCACCCATCATTCTGGGCATCATGTCACCCATCATGCTGGGCATCATGTAATCTGTCATGCTGGGCATCATGTCGCCCATTATGCTGGGCATCATGTCTCTGGTCATTCTGGGCATCCTGTCACCCATCATTCTGGGCATCATGTCACCCATCATGCTGGGCATCATGTCTCTGGTCATGCTGGGCATCATGTCACCCATCATTCTGGGCATCATGTCTCTGGTCATGCTGGGCATCATGTCACCCATCATGCTGGGCATCATGTCTCCCATCATGCTGGGCATCATGTCATCCATCGTGCTGGGCATCATGTCTCTG
This sequence comes from Ambystoma mexicanum, assembly GCF_040938575.1. NCBI lineage: Eukaryota > Metazoa > Chordata > Amphibia > Caudata > Ambystomatidae > Ambystoma > Ambystoma mexicanum. The sequence continues at coordinate 35,765,538 of NC_090923.1, read as the reverse complement.
GTCATGCTGGGCATCATGTCACCCATCATTCTGGGCATCATGTCAGCCATCATGCTGGACATCATGTCTCTGGTCATTCTGGGCATCATGTCACCCATCATTCTGGGCATCATGTTATCCATCATGCTGGGCATCATGTCACCCATCATGCTAGGCATCATGTCACCCATCATTCTGGGCATCATGTCATCCATCATGCTGGGCATCATGTCACCCATCATTCTGGGCATCATGTCATCCATCATGCTGGGCATCATGTCATCTGTCATGCTGGGCATCATGTCGCCCATTAAGCTGGGCATCATGTCTCTGTTCATTCTGGGCATCCTGTCACCCATCATTCTGGGCATCATGTCACCCATCATGCTGGGCATCATGTCTCTGGTCATGCTGGGCATCATGTCACCCATCATTCTGGGCATCATGTCTCTGGTCATGCTGGGCATCATGTCACCCATCATGCTGGGCATCATGTCTCCCATCATGCTGGGCATCATGTCATCCATCGTGCTGGGCATCATGTCTCTGGTCATGCTGGGCATCATGTCACCCATCATTCTGGGCATCATGTCACCCATCATGCTGGGCATCATGTCATCTGTCATGCTGGGCATCATGTCGGCCATTATGCTGGGCATCATGTCTCTGGTCATTCTGGGCATCCTGTCACCCATCATTCTGGGCATCATGTCACCCATCATGCTGGGCATCATGTCTCTGGTCATGCTGGGCATCATGTCACTCATCATTCTGGGCATCATGTCTCTGGTCATGCTGGGCATCATGTCACCCATCATGCTGGGCATCATGTCTCCCATCATGCTGGGCATCATGTCATCCATCGTGCTGGGCATCATGTCTCTGGTCATGCTGGGCATCATGTCACCCATCATTCTGGGCATCATGTCAGCCATCATGCTGGACATCATGTCTCTGGTCATTCTGGGCATCATGTCACCCATCATTCTGGGCATCATGTTATCCATCATGCTGGGCATCATGTCACCCATCATGCTAGGCATCATGTCACCCATCATTCTGGGCATTATGTCACCCATCATGCTGGGCATCATGTCTCTGGTCATGCTGGGCATCATGTCACCCATCATTCTGGGCATCATGTCTCTGGTCATGCTGGGCATCATGTCACCCATCATGCTGGGCATCATGTCTCCCATCATGCTGGGCATCATGTCACCCATCATTCTGGGCATCATGTCTCTGGTCATGCTGGGCATCATGTCACCCATCATTCTGGGCATCATGTCACCCATCATGCTGGGCATCATGTCACCCATCATTCTGGGCATCATGTCTCTGGTCATGCTGGGCATCATGTCACCCATCATGCTGGGCATCATGTCACCCATCATTCTGGGCATCATGTTTCTGGTCATGCAGGGCATCATGTCACCCATCATTCTTGGCAGCATGTCACCCATCATGCTGGGCATCATGTCTCTGGTCATTTTGGGCATCATGTCACCCATCATTCTGGGCATCATGTCACCCATCATGCTGGGCATCATGTCTCTGGTCATGCTGGGCATCATGTCACCCATCATTCTGGGCATCATGTCTCTGGTCATGCGGGGCATCATGTCTCCCATCATGCTGGGCATCATGTCATCCATCATGCTGGGCATCATGTCTCTGGTCATTCTGGGCATCATGTCACCCATCATGCTGTGCATCATGTCTCTGGTCATGCTGGGCATCATGTCACCCATCATTCTGGGCATCATGTCTCTGGTCATGCTGGGCATCATGTCACCCATCATGCTGGGCATCATGTCTCTGGTCATGCTGGGCATCATGTCACCCATCATGCTGGGCATCATGTCACCCATCATTCTGGTCATCATGTCACCCATCATGCTGGGCATCATGTCTCTGGTCATTCTGGGCATCATGCCACCAATCATTCTGGGCATCATGTCACCCATCATGCTGGGCATCATGTCTCTGGTCATGCTGGGCATCATGTCACCCATCATGCTGGGCATCATGTCTCTGGTCATGCTGGGCATCATGTCACCCATCATGCTGGGCATCCTGTCACCCATCATGCTGGGCATCATGTCTCTGGTCATGCTGGGCATCATGTCACCCATCATTCTGGGCATCATATCACCCATCATGCTGGGCATCATGTCTCTGGTCATTCTGGGCATCATGTCACCCATCATGCTGGGCATCATGTCTCCCATCATGCTGGGCATCATGTCACCAATCATGCTGGGCATCATGTCTCTGGTCATGCTGGGCATCATGTCACCCATCATTCTGGGCATCATGTCTCTGGTCATGCTGGGTATCATGTCTCCCATCATGCTGGGCATCATGTCACCCATCATTCTGGGCATCATGTCACCCATAATGCTGGGCATCATGTCTCCCATCATGCTGGGCATCATGTCACCCATCATTCTGGGTATCATGTCACCCATCATGCTGGGCTTCATGTCTCTGGTCATGCTGGGCATCATGTCACCCATCATTCTGGGCATCATGTCTCTGGTCATGCTGGGCATCATGTCACCCATCATGCTGGGCATCATGTCTCCCATCATGCTGGGCATCATGTCATCCATCATGCTGAGCATCATGTCACCCATCATTCTGGGCATCATGTCACCCATCATGCTGGGCATCATGTTTCTGGTCATGCTGGGCATCATATCACCCATCATTCTGGGCATCATGTCACCCATCATGCTGGGCATCATGTCTCTGGTCATGCTGGGCATCATGTCACCCATCATTCTGGGCATCATGTCTCTGGTCATGCTGGGCATCATGTCACCCATCATGCTGGGCATCATGTCTCTGGTCATGCTGGGCATCATGTCACCCATCATTCTGGGCATCATGTCACCCATCATGCTGGGCATCATGTCTCTGGTAATTCTGGGCATCATGTCACCCATCATGCTGGGCATCATGTCATCCATCATGCTGGGCATCATGTCACCCATCATTCTGGGCATCATGTCACCCATCATGCTGGGCATCATGTCTCTGGTCATGCTGGGCATCATGTCATCCATCATGCTGGGCATCATGTCACCCATCATGCTGGGCATCATGTATCTGGTCATGCTGGGCATCATGTCATCCATCATGCTGGGCATCATGTCTCTGGTCATGCTGGGCATCATGTCTCCCATCAAGCTGGGCATCAAGTCATCCATCATGCTGGGCATCATGTCACCCATCATTCTGGGCATCATGTCACCCGTCATTCTGGGCATCATGTCACCCATCATGCTGGGCATCATGTCTCCCATCATGCTGGGCATCATGTCATCCATCATTCTGGCCATCATGTCTCTGGTCATGCTGGGCATCATGTCTCCCATCATGCTGGGCATCATATCACCCATCATTCTGGGCATCATGTCACCCATCATGCTGGGCATCATGTATCTGGTCATGCTGGGCATCATGTCATCCATCATGCTGGGCATCATGTCTCTGGTCATGCTGGGCATCATGTCTCCCATCATGCTGGGCATCAAGTCATCCATCATGCTGGGCATCATGTCACCCATCATTCTGGGCATCATGTCACCCGTCATGCTGGGCATCATGTCACCCATCATTCTGGGCATCATGTCACCCGTCATGCTGGGCATCAAGTCATCCATCATGCTGGGCATCATGTCACCCATCATTCTGGGCATCATGTCACCCGTCATGCTGGGCATCATGTCACCCATCATTCTGGGCATCATGTCATCCATCATTCTGGGCATCATGTCTCTGGTCATGCTGGGCATCATGTCTCCCATCATGCTGGGCATCATGTCACCCATCATTCTGGGCATCATGTCACCCATCATGCTGGGCATCATGTCTCTGGTCATGCTGGGCATCAGGTCACCCATCATGCTGGGCATCATGTCACCAATGATGCTGGGCATCATGGCATCATGTCGCCCATCATGCTGGGCATCATGTCGCCCATCATGCTGGGCATCATGTCTCTGGTCATGCTGGGCATCATGTCACCCATCATTCTGGGCATCATGTCACCCATCATGCTGGGCATCATGTCTCTGGTCATTCTGGGCATCATGTCACCCATCCTGCTGGGCATCATGTCTCTGGTCATGCTGGGCATCATGTCACCCACTATGCTGGGCATCATGTCACCCATCATTCTGGGCATCATGTCCCTGGTCATGCTGGGCATCATGTCACCCATCATGCTGGGCATCATGTCTCTTGTCATGCTGGGCATCATGTCACCCATCATTCTGGGCATCATGTCTCTGGTCATGCTGGGCATCATGTCACCCATCATGATGGGCATCATGTCTCTGGTGATGCCCCATCATTCTGGGCATCATGTCTCTGGTCATGCTGGGCATCATGTCACCCATCATGCTGGGCATCATGTCCCTGGTCATGCTGGGCATCATGTCACCCATCATGCTGGGCATCATGTCACCCATCATTCTGGGCATCATGTCTCTGGTCATGCTGGGCATCATGTCTCCCATCATTCTGGGCATCATGTCACCCATCATGCTGGGCAGCATGTCATCCGTCATGCTGGGCATCATGTCACCCATCATTCTGGGCATCATATCTCTGGTCATGCTGGGCATCATGTCATCCGCCATTCTGGGCATCATGTCACCCATCATGCTGGGCATCATGTCACCCATCATGCTGGGCATCATGTCTCTGGTCATGCTGGGCATCATGTCACCCATCATTCTGGGCATCATGTCTCTGGTCATGCTGGGCATCATGTCACCCATCATTCTGGGCATCATGTCACCCATCATGCTGGGCAGCATGTCATCCGTCATGCTGGGCATCATGTCATCCGTCATGCTGGGCATCATGTCACCCATCATTCTGGGCATCATGTCTCTGGTCATGCTGGGCATCATGTCATCCGTCATGCTGCTCAGGAATCTCCATGCTGTTCTCACGTACAGTTATATGTTTCAGAATTAGTTTTTAAGAAGAACAAACAATTCTGTTGTGTAGTCTTTATAAGATAAGATTTTTTTAAATATTAAACAATCAAAACATTGTAGTGAATGTTTCTTTTCACCTTTCTTATGGAACCTTTCTGAAAAGCCTAAAGCTACCTTAAGTTATTGCTAAAAAAAGGTACCTATAAGAAAATTAAATCCCGGGCAACGGTGCGTATCTCAACGATTATTATTAAACTCATTGACATTTTTTTTTTTTTTCTTTATTTATTTGTATTTGACTCGCCTAACAAGTAGGAGAATCTTTACAAAAGGAAGAAGAATACAATCACATTACATAAAGTACCTACAAACATGGAACATTACAATATATAATCATAAAAAAGAAATAGAAAGTGACCATCCTTCAAGTAAAATTACAGACCAAGAATTCCTATGACATATTGCTAAAGGAAAAGAGAGAAAAGGAAAAAAAAGGAAATAAACGATAAAAATATCTACTCATTAAAATATCTACTCATTAAAATGGGCGTGCATCATCAATCTTATACAGATTTGCAAAGGATAGAGGAAAGGGAAAGAATAATTCATGACGTATTCATGTAACAGTCTTTTTCCAATTCTCTTGCAATTACATTACATAGTTTGGTTAGAGCAAATATGAGCGGTTTATGGTTGCCTTGCATCATTCTAGCCCAAAGGAAAGGAAGGCAATCAGTAAAGTTAATATTTACAAATTCAGTTAGTAAAATCGTTCTTTGATTCTTAAAATGTGGACAATATAAAACCAGGTGTTTTAATGTTTCAATGGTTGCGGTGCACATAGGAAATCTGCAGTGAGGACTCGATGCATACAACTTATGACCAACCCATTTTACTACTCTTTCTTTGGTATGGAACAAATTAAATTTAAACCAAAGGAACAGCTTCCGAGTAGAGTTACAGGGAAAAAGCACAATGTAATCGTATCTAGGGATACGTTTGCGTGTAAATAAGTGATATTCTTTGTAAAGTTTGTATGATCTCATTCTATCGAGGGTGGTACACCAATCGAGTTCGAACAGTTTTTTTTTGGCATATCCTGGTCTGTAGTGAACATCATCCACAGTGATGTTGGCCATCTTAAGTATAGCAGCCATTTTTGTCACATAGAGAGCCATAGAGGACGTGGGCAACAAGTCAATGGTACGATTCAGCTCAACATATAGGGAGTTCGCTATAGGATGTCCAATCTTAGCGAAATTGGTTAGAAGTCGCCATTTCCAACGAGTGGATAGAGCGACTAAACCTAATTCATGCCTCAAGATTACGTTAGGTAGGGACATCGGAAGCGACATGGCACGTTTCAGGGCAGTTCCTTGCAATTGATCCAGAATTGGGCCCATCTCACCCATACATATGTCCAGAGAGTACAGAATTACACTCTCAATTTTTAGAGTTAAAAACTCGATGAGGGGAGTTAGTGAAAACTTACAGTATTTCGCATAAATTACCTTGGATTGTGAAATCAGGGGTCTGATCTTTTTATTGAGTAGGTCAGTCCACATTAAGATAGAATTTTTCTCTGTTAGATGATAACCCAAATAAATCGTTTCTGTAATGAGAGGGATGGGAGTCTGCATGATGTGCCATTGCGACTTGCCAGTTCGCTTCCGAACACCAAATTGCATTACTGCTGTTTTGGCAGGGTTAGGCGTCAAATTGTGTGCTAATGCAAATTCCTCAAATAGCCGTAGTTTGAGTTGGAGGCCTGACGGGGTGGGATCGAATAGAATAATATCATCTGCAAAGGCGAGCCATTTGAGACAGATCAAGCCAATTTTAACAGAGAAGAGATTTTTTGCATCCCAACCTTTATTGAGATCGGACAGGTATAGATTGAAAAGGGTGGCTGCGAGGTTACAGCCTTGCTTTAGGCCTACCTCTGTGCTGATAGCTTTAGTAATACGTCCCTCTGAGGTGAGCTTAATTCTATAAGAGGTGTTAGTATGTAAGGCTTTGAGCCAGTAAATAAGGACAGATGGAATTCCCATATTGGTAAGTTTGGCCCATAATAAGTTACGAATCACTGTGTCGAAGGCTGAGGACATGTCGATGAGGGCAATGTAAACAGGATTAGATGTTAATTTCTTAGCTTCTGCGATGGTAAAGGCCATAATCATGGCATTAAGCGAGGTGGACATACCTTTCCTAAAGCCAGTTTGGTATTTGGAATATAGTCCTAGTACTCCAATGTGATTCTCCAGCTCGTGAAGAAGGAGAGAGGCAAATAATTTAGCCGCAGTGTCAATTAGCGCAATAGGTCGATAATTCTGCGGTAGCGCAGCATCTCCTTTTTTAAAGATCGGGATGATATTGGCAGTTAGCCATGAGACAGGAATAGCTCCTGTATTAAGGATGAACTGAAACTTGGTGTTTAAGATACATGCCCACAAATCCGGGTCATCTTTGTATAGACAGGGAGGCAGGCCATCGGGGCCGGATGATTTAGAATAGTTGAGTTTAGATATCGCCCACTTGATGTCAGCGATGGTCCAAACCAACCGCGGCAGGTCATGATATCTTAAAGCAGAGATCGTTATATTCGAAAATCGCACAGGAGTCTTAAATTTGTGTCTGATATACTCATACCAGGTGGATTCTGATATAACATTCGGCGTAGAAAGCGATACTTGGGAGGTGTGACTCTTGATCGTTCGCCATATAGTACGAGTATCGTGGGATACAATGGCTCTAACAAGTCTGCAATTTATTTCATTGTGTCTTATTAGCCTTATCTGCTTCAAGCTGTGTTTATATGCTGACACGATAGAATTACGCTGCGCGAGATACCGTTCCCGCGAAAGATCAATGGATTTTTTCAAAGCTCTAAAAGCCTTGTTTTTCTCCCGCTTCTGTGCTTTGCAAAGAGGATCAAAGAAGTAACGATTTTTAATATCGGTTCTTTTCTTTTTGCTAAAATATATTAGTGCTGCATGCGTTATTTCAGCATATCGCTGCTCAAGAACAGTCGTGTGCATTCGTTCCGAGTTGTTCCAAAGTACTATGGCTGACTTTACAAATTGAGTGAATTGCTTGCACAGTGTCATAGACCATCTGATAGAAGTCATAGAACGATCTACTTCGCACAATGCAGTAGCATGATCAACACCAGTAATGGAAATGTCGAATTTCAAGTTGCCTGATAACACAGCGTGGTCACCAAAAGGCAACATGGAAATTTTTAGAGGAGATGATCGTAGAAGCAAATTGTGACTAACAAATATGAAGTCAATTGTTGACCTTTTTCCATCCCTTGACCATGTGATCCAATTTGACGGGTCAACGGGGGGAACAAGATCTAGATCCCAATCTTTCAAAAAGGACCTCCATATATTACCTCTGGTTTTCGAAAGTAGGTTTCTAGAAGATCCACCAGTTTCATTGGGGGTTCTGCAATCGCAATTAAAATCACCACCAAGGATGATTTCAATATTATCGTATTCGTGAGTTACAAATTCTAAGCAATTCTCAACTGCCTCAATCATCTCATCAATGGGGGTAGTAGACGGATTCCAGTAAATGGTCATAACAATTAAATGACGATAATTGTGACTGTTGGTTTCCAGTAATATTGCTAGAAGGTTATTAGCATGCCAAACAATTTTTGAATTAAACATGAGGGCATTGTCTATAGCTATCATAATACCACCAGATGGACGACCGGCAGGAGCTCGTATAGCGGGAATATGATGCGTTGAGTAGTCAGGCAAGAAAAGGGAAGTGGTTTTCATAGTCTCCTGAAACATAAGTATTGATGGACGACTAAGGCAATCAAGGGTTGAATGCCATTTCATAAGGTTAAGGTAGCCACATGAATTCCACGATTGAAAAGAGAGTAGAGTTTTAGAAGACGGCTATGAAGTGGGAGAGCGGTCCGTGGTTTTTAAGAGAGAATTAAGCATGGGGGCAAGCCATGGTAGGTCATGAGAGATGCCTACTTTAAGCAGGAGCTCGGTGATTACATCATTGGCAGCCCTGTGAGCTCAGAGCCTGAGGACATTTAAATTGAATGAATTTGGTAGCCTCTTGTTCGTTTTCCAGTGAATTCAAAGTGAGGCCTTCTTCATAGATACCTTCTTTATTGAACCATAGATATTTCTTTACAGCCTCTGAAGCTAATTGGATTACAGCACGATAATTATTGTCCGTGGCTAATGACACTCTCAGAATGTCTGCCGATTTAAACATCCGTAGTTGAGGGATGCGATTGAATAGTGCCAAAATGAAGGCCCGATTAATCCGGTTCGTACCAAGTAGATCGCTTTTCCCCTCAAATCCTAATAGATGGTGCTTTTCTGGGATGATTTGTTCATTAGTGCCAGATGACTGGTCAAATGATTTTGGGAGAGGATCAGAGGCAATTTCACTGGAAGGAACATGGTGAGAGATCATAGATGGATCTTGATGAAAAGTTACATTGGAAGAATTAAATTTCAGTGGTCTTTCATTAACTTCCTTCCTAAGGATATCTAAAATTTCATGATGGGATAGCATGGTAGTAGCTCGAGGATCAAAGTTGCAGTTACCTGTTAAAAGGCCCTGCTTCGAGGTGCAGTTCTGGGCATGAGATGGAAGTATGGTACATTGTGGCTGACCGTTAGGAGGCAGAATAGAAGGTTCCATAACAGGTTGGAGAGCCAACAATGTTACCTTTCCTAGTCCGTTACCGGACATCACAGAGCTAGTTCTACTGGGGAGATCAATATTGTCGTGCAAGGTAGGACAATAATTAAAATCATTGCACATATGAGAGAGTGCTGGTAATGTCGCCTTATTACTGCTAGATTGTAAATCAGTCGAAGGTGCAGGTGCTAGATGCACAGATGGTGAACCGGAGATATTTGGAGCATTGCTCCGAGCATTGACATCGTTCATTGGATTGCTAGTGGTGACATTTCCGTTAGTTCCAGAGAATGAAGTACATACTTCACTATATGTTCTGGAAGTGGAATTAGTTGGACAATCAACAAGTACGATTTCATCATGCCGAGTGGTGCGATTTCTCCCACAGACCGGAAAGTAGGTGGCCAGGTTAGATTTAGCTCCTACTAATGGTGATGATATTTGTCCTTTGAGCACTGAGTTAGTTGGTATTACATTATTATTTTTCGTTTTACGTTTTAAGGTGGATATTTCAGTAGAGTCAATTTGCTGTTTTTCAACTCGATTAGTATCAGGAGTGGTCAATCTAGCAACATCAGTTGTGGGTATTGTGGCGGGTAGCCCAGTCGTCTCACAAGAATGAGCTACAACATAACTAGCAGACATATCTGATGTTATAAGTGGAAATAGGACATCTTGGCTTTCTTTCGAAAGTTGATTAAGGTCAATATGATCCTCATCTATTAGTGGTTCGACAGAGATCTTAATATTCGAATCAGTTGCAGGATTTGGTTCTTTTATGTCGGTATTCTTCTTTCTTTTAGCATTTCTTTTGACAGCTCTTTGGTGAAGTTTCTTAGCTCTCCGTGACATGAAACCAGTATCATTACCACTGGAAGCAGGGACCGGAGGTTCAGATTGCATATGTTCGAGAGCTGTCAGAAGAACAGAAGGGCTGTCAGAACCATTCAAAGAGGTTGGAACTACAGATGAATATAGAGCCATGAGAGTATTCATTTTCTCTATGGCAGATTTCAGGTCGCAGGAAGAATTGTGACATTTGCACAAGGCAGAATCTATTGGAGTTTGCACGGGCGTAGCAGGCGGAACGGGAGTCAAGTCCAGGCAGCACTGAATGCTTTTATTTTTCATAGGTGAATTAATAACAGGTGGATGGGTCGTGGGGCATACATTGTGGAGATTTTTAAGCGTTTCGGCTGCAACAATGAAGCCTTCGATCCGATCCATCTTTGAGGTTAACAGTGATTGCGTTGACTTGATCTCCCTCAGTGCAAGATGGGTCAAATCATGACCTTTATCCAAGAGATCTAGGATACGGTTGATCACCGGAAACGAATTAGGAGAGTATTGGGATTGATTCCCCTCACAGGAGTGCTGGGTTTGACAATCAGCAGGCGGTAATAGGGAAGGGTCTGCTTTGTTATCCAAGAAAGTGGATTCAGGTGAGAGCAATATGTGCGGAAAAGAGAGTTTTTTATTGATAACATTGGCCGAACCAGCACTCATATCCAAAAAAGTTTTGGGATCATGAGGCGCATGAGATTGGGAAACCATGCGTTTTTTTACGCAATTAAAGACTATTGGTGTTAGGGTGCCAATCGAACGACAAACAGCCTTGTCCAATGCCTCCATTTTCGCCATGGTTAGATCGAATTGGCATTGATCAGTCCCGGAGACCAGGGGGGACTCAGAACAGCTTTTGAAGTCATCAATAGCCTTACGTACTTCAGGACTGATTAAGGGAGAAGAGATTGGAGGCACCGGAGGGACCGGGGGCGAGGAAAGTAGGGGAAGTAGTGGATTATTTTGAGCATTTATTTGCACAACATGTTCTGCAGAGCAGAGTGTGCTCGGCACCTCTTGGATAGATGTAGTCGCTAGAGCTTGCAGGGCTGGTAATTCAATATAGGAGGTTGTTCCCGGGCATACCAGTGAATCAATAGAGGTTACTGAAAGCGGAAGGGGGGCGATGAGTTTGCCCTTGATGCTTCTTAAACCATTTGCCATTTTCGCAGAAATAACCTTACAGGAGGTAGAAGTCAGAGGAGTCCAAGATAAACAAATAACTTTCTCTTTTGATGTTTGTCACAAGCAGTCATAAAAGAGACAAAGCCAGCCAAAGATAAGTTAGCACATTAGATGGAGCAAAGGATATTAAACTACCCCTGCATCTCAAAACTGGTGGAGGACCTAAAGAGTAATGTGGACCATTAGAGGTAGCCTCACCCCGCACCGAAACAGCAAACAGCGCTACTTATAGCGCGTACTTAATGCGCGCGCGCAAATGCGCGCAGGAAGGAGATTAAGTACACTTCCGGTAGCGGGGGGCGGGACCAACAAAGTCCAGGCATGGTCAGGCAATCCAGGCGAATCTTGAGCACGTAGAGCAGCAAGGATGGCCAGCAAACAGCGCTACTTATAGCGCGTACTTAATGCGCGCGCGCAAATTCGCGCAGGAAGGAGATTAAGTACACTTCCGGTAGCGGGGGGCGGGACCAACAAAGTCCAGGCAGGGTCAGGCAATCCAGGCGAATCTTGAGCACGTAGAGCAGCAAGGATGGCCAGCAAACAGCGCTACTTATAGCGTGTACTTAATGAGCGCGCGCAAATGCGCGCAGGAAGGAGATTAAGTACACTTCCGGTAGCGGGGGGCGGGACCAACAAAGTCCAGGCAGGGTCAGGCAATCCAGGCGAATCTTGAGCACGTAGAGCAGCAAGGATGGCCAGCAAACAGCGCTACTTATAGCGCGTACTTAATGCGCGCGCGCAAATGCGCGCAGGAATGAGATTAAGTACACTTCCGGTACCGGGGGGCGGGACCAACAAAGTCCAGGCAGGGTCAGGCAATCCAGGCGAATCTTGACATTATTTTCTTATAATAACTTTATATACTGTCATTTCATGTCAAATTGATAATTTCTACAAACACTGAAGAAAAGTAAACCTTTGTATGCATGTATTGGGACCTCATGTCACAATAAGAGAGGGATTTTGTTAAATCTATTTAATACAAAAAAAAATTCACTCAATAAGGTGCATTGTACGTGTCTTTTCATTGCTATAATGTTAATGTCACACAAATACATTTTCCCAGCAAATATCCAATGCAACAGTGGTTATTTGTGCTGCTATGTTACACACATGACCCATCAGCATATTCTAATATTCTTCGAGAAAGTGACAAGTCAATGTTCCTACATATTACGCAGACCAAGTTAAATGTGTAAATAAAGCACTCATAATTAAGTGGAAAGCACAACGTTAGCATTCCATTTTTGCATGCATCGCAATTGAAAATGGTTAATGCAGCTGCAAACTTGTAAGTCTGGCCTGTGCTTACCTGAGCTTAATTGACGAGGAAGAAAGTCCAAAGGTCAGTATTGTGGTACAATAAAAACAGCAGTAAACAGCAACAAGTCTATTATAGGAGCTGAATGGAAACAGTCGTGAGTAGTCAGATCATATATTCCAACCTTAAACATACAATAAATTAAAGACCTTCTTCCAAAAATCTCATTTTACAGTTTATGAGTGATGCTGTGTCACAAAATCATAAACCTGCTCCTTTTGTAAAAATAATGCTTCAAAAACGATATCTCCATATGACAGTGACCACTCTGACATCAGCACAGCAATAAACCATCATCTACTGTTTGTCTGCTTCATGGCCTGACCACTCAGAATAGATTCTCAGCACATTTTCTGGTAATGATGAGTTCCAATAAACATGCCATGCACAGCTTTTAAAAACAAAGTAAACAGGCAATAAAAGCACCAAATAATGAAACAACCTTATCAGCCACACATTCTGAACGCGTTGCTTGGTTTAAAAAATGAGATTAGATTTACATTCAACAAAGTGCTCAGCATTTTCTGCCTATTAACACAATGCATGAATTAGTGATAGCTTTACATATTTCAATTACTTTCTCATATTATCAGCTTTTGAAATCTAAAGGGTGTCCACAAATTCAGAGTTTTCAGGGGATTCTGAATATATAGGCCTCAATGGTGGTATACGTCAAACCAGAAATTATAAACTGAATATACATTTTATTCACATGTTTTATAATCTTGAAAGAGAGGAACCGCTCACCTCTCACATGACAAAACACAATGGACCAATCAAGATAAAGTCGACGAGATTGAGGCGTTTCAGTACCTTAAGAGAACCTATCACAGGCCTGTCCAAATTATAAAATGCATCAAGTTTATATTATGTTTAGGTCCCTGATTGTCTAAAGGTTTACTCCACCGGATGATTGACCACCACCTCGACTCTGCAATGCGGAGTGCCTGTTCTGCATTTTCTGGATATTTTTCAAGCGGCTATGTGGGATTCTTAACCCATGTTTGGTATACATTACTGCTTGGATTCTAGGTCTGGCCAGAAAGCTCATTTTGGCCAAGCTGCCCTTTAGAATTTTCTGGTTTAGGTGGTGTCCTTGCTACCATTCCTCTTCCAGGTCATTTTAATGCTTTGGGAGTCTATCATCGATGAAGAATCAGCGGGTGAATGGAGTCTATTAGAAGAACACATTACTTAAGTCTTAATAACGTTCTTTGGATGGACTTTCCTCTCACAGATCCCTCATCACCCTCCATTTCTGCCTCTCTTGATGTAGCTTTTACACCTTAGTTCTGTGGTCCTCAGCGTAAGAGTGCTATGGAAAAAGGGTGCAACTGAGGTGACAGGGCGCAACGCCTCTGTATATTGTGAAGAATCCTTCAGATCCCTCACTGAAACCCTAGCTAAAGTCTCCTCTCAGGTAGCCAGGGGAAGGGAGACGCTTCCTAATCACAACCCTGGGGGTGGTGTACTGCAGGAGGATCACCTGGGTGGAGACAGTGCCCAGGGTAGTGAGGAGATTCCATGGGATGAGACACAGTAGTATCCTCAGGAAGACTATTAACACTGTGCCAAAAGAGGTTATGGCTTATTGCTATTTCAACGTCTCTCAACCAACTATTAAACATAAGGTGGCAAACCCTTATTTATTTATTTATTTATTGCTCATTTATATAGTGCCTATACACTTAAACAAGTGTTTCAAAGAACTCCAACGCAGGGAGGGTGAGTAAGCAAACATAATAGGTAATTGACATTCTTAATAGGGATTGAAACTTTCAGAATGGGCGAGTGCTGTGCATTTTCTAGGTACCATATAATACAATAAGGATTAAAAAATGATTACAACATAAGACAAAACTATTTCACATGCCTGACAATGGTTTTAATAGTGTAAGGTTTATACATAAAGAAAGGAGAGGGGAGAGGGGAAGGGAAGGGTAGAGACAAACAGAACAATAAGACTATTGTATGCGCCTGATAGCGTAGCTGATAGTGAATTGCATGAGATATATAGTAGGAGGAGCTTAGGGGAGGAGTGAAGGGGGAAGCAGCCAGGTTGCTAGAGGCGGGATGGAGTGGGCAATGGAAGCCCGAGAATAGAGGCATTAAACAGGCGAATACAGCTGAGCAGGCAAGGTGCATGATTGGAACTGGCCATGATTGCAAGTGAAGCAGTGCACACATGAATGCAAGTTGTAAAGCACCCCCCCCCCACCAAGAAACGATTTTAAAGGATCACATGGAAGGCATTGCACACAGGGATGCAAGATGCAAAGCACACCCCTTAAAGAAACTATTTTAAATGATCACATGGAAGGCAGTGCACACAGGGATGTATGGTCTAAAGCACACCTCACCAGTATACAAATTAAAAAAAGGATCTATCACTTAGAGGAAGGTGATAGGAATAACGATCAATGGAAATTCAGCCAACACTCATGTGAGGAGCGGAAGGGGAGTGATGAGTAGCAGTTCATGATTGTGTAGTCGTTGATGATCGCGGTGGGTGGCATTATAGCTTGTTGAGGGGCAGTGCCCTTCCGAGCCCTACCAGGGCCCGGACAGGCACAGACAGGGCCTTAGCTAGTTGGCCTTGGGAGGTGGACCAGACATCACCTGTCGGCTTCAGGGCAATGCTGGTATTCTGTATGCCGGTGAGCCTTGCAGGCAATCCGAGGGAGGCAGGTGGAAGCCTCACAGCCAAAGGAGGTAGCCTGGTGGCCATGATGGGAGGGGTCCTTGTCTGCTATTGGATAGAGCTGCCACATGGCCCCAGGGCCATTCTGAAGATGTTGCTTGTCAGGGGCTTACTGGCCAAGGTGCTGGAATACGTGGTGGCAGCATGCCGGATCAAGGATGCACTGAAGTGCAGAAGAATATTGGATTGGAAAGCAGATTGCAGAGAGGGGAGGTGCCGCGGTTATCGCCACCATCCAGGTCACGGACAGAGTCCCAGACAGGGATTGCAATTGACCGTATATGAGGCCCTTGCAGGAGGGCCAGCATTCGCCTCTGGCTTCCAAGGCACCAGTCTTTGATAGCTACATCCAATCAGCTCGGCCTCCTGGCAGTGCGCAAGGGGACAGTGTCAGGCAGAGGTGGCCATGCCGTGGAAGGCCTCGCCGGGCCTTCTGGAAGGGCTCCATGCAATCAGGGAATGGGCAGATGGTGTGAGCCCTGCAGGAGATGGTGAAGACAGAGGCCCAGACAGGGATTGCAATTGCCCTTATATGAGGCCCCTAAAGTTGAAACACCAAAGTGTACTGTGACAAAAGAATGATCGCAGAGTCGTGACCATGCTGGAGCCCGGGGCCCATAGCAGAGGGCACGCTGTGGGACTGGGAAGTGCTGCAGAAGGATGTGGGTCCCAAGTGTGCCCAAAGCAATAGTAGAAGTCAAAGAAGTCTGGAAATTGAACCAGCCCACAACTGCAGTGCTCCTGGAGCCGGTGAGTGAAGCTTGGCATTCCGGTTCACTCAGCAAGCCTTGCCAGTAACTGTAGCCAGCTCTAAAGCACTTGTGTATGCTTAAAAATGAGTATAACCTGTTTGTCATTCTGAATATATTTCTAACAATGGACATGTTGCACATGCACTAATAGTGAAAGACGCAGCATTCACACAGAAAGTAAAAGAACATTACATCCATTGTTGAACATTTTACTGTTGCAGGGAGGTCGCATGCCCGTAATTGAACAAGGAACGCTTGATAAAAATGATTCAGGAAACTAACGTTGACTTTCACAAGAGTTACAAGTGAATACAGCATCAAAGGTAGGTTGCGTGCGGCCAATTGTGTTTCCCAAAAGGAGTATGAAATCATCTCCATGATATCCCGTGGAAATACAATCACTTATAATTCTTTAAGGTTACAAATCCATCTTAAAGAGAGGTTGTGTGCACCTAAATATGTTTTCCCTCTGATGAATGAACCTTGTAGTATTCTTTAATTCCAGAAGTTGTTGTACTGACACAGAGAACAAGCATTACCCAAGCCAAGAGCCAAGAGGCAAACCTTTTCCATAGTGGAACAAGTCCTATTCAGATTCATCCACCTGATCTGTGAGGTTGTTAAAGGTCTAGTGTCCCTTGATACAAGTGAGGCATTTCTACATGAAGCTGGAAGAGTGAAAATACAGCTTCTGGGTAATTACTGGAACCAAGAAGGTGGGAATACAACTGGGGAAGGGAGCTGGGTGCTAGAAAATAAGATTAAGAAAATAACATGTAATACTGAAGACTGCTGAAGCTGAGAGGAAGTCCATCTTGGGGCAGAGGAAGGTTATACTTGTGACAGTAAGGCGGACAGAAGTGGTGAAGGAGTGCAGGAAAGAAAAGTTTTTTGCCTACCTGTAGAGGTCAAATGTACTTGTCTTTATATGCCTAACTATTCTGAAATATAAAATCGAAGCAGAAGTGCCTGAACTGTGGTGGTGTATAAAACTGTCTGTGGATGTTACATTTAAGTGGTTTGGAGTAGTAGTATACTGTGGGACAAAGGAGACTGTTCTCATAGTAACAAGAGTAGAAGGGGGTTGTTGAGAGGGAAGCAGCAACCCAAAGATAAGCATTCTGACAATTATACCAAATATACTGCAGAGGTCCTAACCAATTGTGAAATTGTAGAAGATGTTGTTTATTTATTCTTTGAACCTTGTCAAATCATCTTGGAAAGAAGATATCCAGGATTAACATTGGTGCTATTTTCTTGGCTCGAATTGGAAGGGAACCTTTCCAACTGAAACCGGAGAATTGTTACCAGTGGATTTTTGTTTGATGAACTTTTGTTTTGACTTGGAACTTACAAGAACTGGTATAAGACTGTCCCTTTCTTTTGAACATTTTGGAAGAACTGATACAAACTGGATCAAGACTTTTGTTTTCCTTCGAAAATTTGGGAAGTTGACTTTGGAAAATCCTATTGAAGGAATTCTCCTAGGAAAGGTGAAGGTCATCCAGATACTAATCAATTCTTGTTTATTGTTAATTGTTGTTTTATTTATTTCTTTGAATGTTTTGTGGTTTAGTGTCAGGGCCAGTTTACCTGTTTTCAGAGTTGTTTCCTTAGCCCTTAGACTAGTTATGGAATTCCCTGATAGAGTAGTGCAAGCAAGGCTTATTTTGCAAACCTTCTTCCTGCACTTATCAGACCTACCCTGTCTGCTGCCTTAAACCTAGCACTTGCAAATTGCTGGCTGCATTACCACTGATTGTTGCCTTTATTATTTATTTATTGTTATTTATCTGTTTCTCCTCTGCTTCGCACTTTCCATCTCTCCCCCTTCCATGCACTTTACCCCTCCCCCTCTCCCATGCACTTGCGCGTTCTCAATGTCAATGGTCCTAGTAAGATCGCTGTTTTGTTCTCCCCTGTTCCCCTCCCTTGCCTTGTCGCACTCTGAAACACTTGTGTACGAGCGCGATAGAAATAAAATATCAATAAAAAAAAAACCTTTACTTTAATAAACTGTTTCGTCTTGAAAATACTACTAGCAGTTGTCCACCTCGCATTACTGACCCCTCCCAATGTAAAGCCCCAACCTCATGTCTGTTTAGTTGTGCTTTGTGTGTAGAGGCGTCCAGCAGAACCAAGGCGATGGTGACGCTGTGCAGCACTGCGCCCCTGCCAGCAGAAATGTTTCTAAAGAGCAGCTGGTGCAGAGAGATAGATATCATAGATGAGGAATCTGTGGGAGCAATGTCCATCAGATAGAACATTACAAAGAGGTGAGTAATTTGTTGATATTGCCAATACAATCAATTGACTTTAAGTCCGTATTTTTATAATATAGATCCAAACGTTTTCAATTGAAATATTAATAGACATTTGTTTTCCATACATTAGCCTAGAACAACATTAATTTGAATATAAATAGCTTTCTTTATATACAAATCAATTAAAAACATTGTACAGACTTCCCTTAAAGTGTCATATTCAATATAAATATGTTTGGGCGTTTCAGTTACATTTACTCTTATGCAGCAATGACATTAACCTTACGAATCACTCAATTTCATATTTATAACACAAAATACTTTCGTTAAAATTTAATTTCAATGGAATTCAAAACAAATCTTGCTACCCATGTACTAGTCCATTTTTTCATACATGTTTGCATCTCCCTTTTTCTAGGGAAAACCGATAGATATTCTGTTGATCTCTCTCTGAATTTGATTTGAGATATAGTCATAATTAATATGTACTTTCTATTTCTGAAGGATTCTTAAATTCCATCAAGAATTTATATCGGCATACAAACAGCTTAAAATCAACTTCAAAGTGACACATAAAGGTTTTGCAGTTTAACACAAAATTGCACAATTTTCCTGTTGCACCATTACAATTAAACTTTATTGACTCTTTCAAAACCGAATATATAGTAACCCTCTGCACATTTTATCTTGAGGTATATTCTAACGATTCCCAGCATAAGGAATCCATATAATAAAATAAGGTTCATTTATATTCAGATTTTTGGGCTAGGCGGTAAATTAAGAACTTTCCACCACATACAAGCCTCTATTCTGTCACACAATATATGAGATTATAGACTAATTGCCTCCAGTCCTTAAAGTTGCATTACTTGCGATTGATGGAGGTAGGCAGTCCTCATTGTGAATTTTTGCTTGATGGTTCTAAGGGTCATACCATCTGATCTCTTATCAACAATATGGTATCACAGATAACAAACCTCTCACACTTCCTCTAATGGCTTATTATGCAGACACCAATTATTACTCATTAGGAAATTCTTCTTCAGGGAAGAGGACATCTTTTTTTCATTGCTCTCCAAATCATGAGCTCTTATATATTTATTACAGACCATCAAAGATCATTGCAATGCTACAGCTGTTTGTCATAAAATGACTCAGGGGCATCGCCTTGGAAGCAAGACCACACGTAGCAACATGGGTTCGATCCCTGGGAACGTACTTAGAAACCTCTGGGTATTAAGCGCGTTATAAATAGTCTATAATATCATATCATTAGGTCATTTTTCTAAGATAGCCATGCCAAGTCTTTTCCTGCTATTTTTGGAGGAAATCGGTGAGATATAGATTACACAACATCAGAGCAAGGGCGCAACCTTTCTTTAACCCATCATCAGTCTTGATATACTCTGAAAAAATTCCCTTTTGACTTAATCTAATCCTAACTGCTGTGTCTTTATTCAGGAGGATTATCAGTTTGACAGTATATTTATTTATTTATTTATTGTTCACTTGTTAGGCGCTTATACAGGAAGCAAATATTGTTTCAAAGCACCCACAGGGCAACATGGAGTGGACAGAGGATGCTAGACAATGAAATTATAACAATGTTAAATAAGTAAATAACAATATAAGAAGAGACAATGGGGAAGGAAGTGTTCAGAAGATGCAAGTGCAGAGGGGAGAGGGGTATGGGATAGGTGCTAAGGTGTTCATGGAGAGCAGCATGTGAAGTGCTTTGAAGAAAGGTAAGCACAACCTCCAGTGGTGGAGGGTGAGCCGAAGCAAGTGCAGAGGATAGACAGCAGCTCGGATGATAAGATGTGGGGGGTCAGGGCCCCAAGGATGCATAAGAGCCCTGCACACCAGTCAAGCTACTGTGCGATTGCCCTTATATGAGGCCCCTAAAGTTGAAACACTAAAGTGTACTGTGCCAAAAGAATGATTGCAGGGTCGTGACCATGCTGGAGCCCGGGGCCCATAGCAGAGGGCAAGCTGTGGGACTGGGAAGTGCTGCAGAAGGGTGTGGGTCCCAAGTGTTCGCAATGCAATAGTAGAAGTCAAAGAAGTCTGGAAATTGAACCAAACCACAACTGCAGTGCTCCTGGAGCCGGTGAGTGAAGCTTGGCATTCAGGTTCGCTCAGCAAGCCTTGCCAGTAACTGTAGCCAGCTCTAAAGCACTTGTGTATGCTTAAAAATGAGTATAACCTGTTTGTCATTCTGAATATATTTCTAACAATGGACATGTTACACATGCACTAATAGTGAAAGACGCAGTGTTCACATAGAAAGTAAAAGAACATTACATCCATTGTTGAACATTTTACTGTTGCAGGGAGGTCGCATGCCCGTAATTGAACAAGGAACGCTTGATAAAAATGATTCAGGAAACTAACGTTGACTTTCACAAGAGTTACAAGTGAATACAGCATCAAAGATAGGTTGCATGCGGCCAATTGTGTTTCCCGAAAGGAGTCTGAAGTCATCTCCATGATATCCCGTGGAAATACAATCACTTATAATTTTTTAAGGTTACAAATCTATCTTAAAGAGAGGTTGTGTGTGCCTAAATATGTTTTCCCTCTGATGAATGAACCTTGTAGTATTCTTTAATTCCAGAAGTTGTTGTACTGACACAGAGAACAAGCATTACACAAGCCAAAAGGCAAACCTTTTCCATAGTGGAACAAACCCTATTCAGATCCATCCACCTGATCTGTGAGGTTGTTAAAGGTCCAGTGTCCCTTGAACAAGTGAGGGATCTCTACATGAAGCTGGAAGAGTGAAAATACAGCTTCTGGGTAATTACTGGAACCAAGAAGGTGGGAATAAAACTGGGGAAGGGAGCTGGGTGCTAGAAAATAAGATTAAGAAAATAACATATAATACTGAAGACTGCTGAAGCTGAGAGGAAGTCCGTCTTGGGGCAGAGGCAGGTTATACTTGTGACAGTAAGGCGGACAGAAGTGGCGAAAGAGTGCAGGAAAGAAGAGTTCCTTGCCTACCTGTAGAGGTCAAATGTACTTGTCTTTATATGCCTAACTATTCTGAAATATAAAATCGAAGCAGAAGTGCCTGAACTGTGGTGGTGTATAAATCTGTCTGTGGATGTTACATTTAAGTGGTTTGGAGTAGTAGTATACTGTGGGACAAAGGAGACTGTTCTCATAGTAACAACAGTAGAAGGGGGGTTGTTGAGAGGGAAGCAGCAACCCAAAGATAAGCATTCTGACAATTATACCAAATATACTGCAGAGGTCCTAACCAATTGTGAAATTGTAGAAGATGTTGTTTATTTATTCTTTGAACCTTGTCAAATCATCTTGGAAAGAAGATATCCAGGATTAACATTTGTGCTATTTTCTTGGCTCGAATTGGAAGGGAATCTTTCCAACTGAAACCGGAGAATTGTTACCAGTGGATTTTTGTTTGATGAACTTTTGTTTTGACTTGGAACTTACAAGAACTGGCATAAGATTGTCCCTTTCTTTTGAACATTTTGGAAGAACTGATACAAACTGGATCAAGACTTTTGTTTTCCTTCGAAAATTTGGGAAGTTGACTTTGGAAAACCCTATTGAAGGAATTCTCCTAGGAAAGGTGAAGGTCATCTAGATACTATTCAATTCTTGTTTATTGTTAATTGTTGTTTTATTCATTTCTTTGAATGTTTTGTGGTTTAGTGTCAGGGCCAGTGTACCTGTGTTCGGAGTTGTTTCCTTAGCCCTTAGACTAGTTATGGAATTCCCTGATAGAGTAGTGCAAGCAAGGCTTATTTTGCAAACCTTCTTCCTGCACTTATCAGACCTACCCTGTCTGCTGCCTTAAACCTAGCATTTGCAAATTGCTGGCTGCATTACCACTGTTTGTTGTCTTTATTATTTATTTATTATTTATCTGTTTCTCCTCTGCTTCGCACTTTCCATCTCTCCCCCTTCCATGCACTTTACCCCTCCCCCCTCTCCCATGCACTTGCGCGTTCTCAATGTCACTGGTCCTAGTAAGATCGCTGTTTTGTTCTTCCCTGTTCCCCTCCCTTGCCTTGTCACCCTCTGAAACACTTGTCTACGAGCGCAATAGAAATAAAATATCAATAAAAAAAAACTTTACTTTAATAAACTGTTTCGTCTTGAAAATACTACAAGCAGTTGTCCACCTCGCATTACTGACCCCTCACAATGTAAAGCCCCAACCTCATGTTTGTTTAGGTGTGCTTTGTGTGTAGAGGTGTACGGCAGAACCAAGGCGGTGGTGACGCAAAGCAGCACTGTGCCCCTGCCAGCAGAAATGTTTCTAAAGAGCAGCTGGTGCAGAGAGATAGATATCATAGATGAGGAATCTGTGGGAGCAATGTCCATCAGATAGAACATTACAGAGAGGTGAGTAATTTGTTGATATTGCCAATACAATCAATTGACTTAAAGTCCGTATTTTTATAATATAGTTCCAAACTTTTTCAATTGAAATAATAATAGACATTTGTTGTCCATATATTAGCCTAGAACAACATTAATTCGAATATAAATAGCTTTCTTTATATACAAATCAATTAAAAACATTGCTACAGACTTCCCTTAAAGTGTCATATTCAATATAAATATGTTTAGGCGTTTCAGTTACATTTACTCTTATGCAGCAATGACATTAACCTTACGAATCACTCAATTTCATCTTTATAACACAAAATACTTTTGTTAAAAATAAATTGAAATGGAATTCAAAACAAATCTTGCTACCCATGTACTAGTCCATTTTTTCATACACGTTTGCATCTCCCTTTATCTAGGGAAAACCGATAGATATTCTGTTGATCTCTCTCTGAATTTGATTTGAGAGATTGTCATAATTAATATGTACTTCCTATTTCTGAAGGATTCTTAAATTCCATCAAGCCATCAAGAATATATATCGGCATACAAACAGCTTAAAATCAACTTCAAAGTGACACATAAAGGTTTTGCAGTTTAACACAAAATTGCACAATTTTCCTGTTGCACCATTACAATTAAACTTTATTGACTCTTTCAAAACCGAATATATAGTAACCCTCTGCACATTTTATCTTGAGGTATATTCTAACGATCCCCAGCATAAGGAATCCATATAATAAAATAAGGTTCATTTATATTCAGATTTTTGGGCTAGGCGGTAAATGAAGAACTTTCCACCACATACAAGCCTCTATTCTGTCACACAATATATGAGATTATAGACTAATTGCCCCCAGTCCTTAAAGTTGCATTACTTGCGATTGATGGAGGTAGGCAGTCCTCATTGTGAATTTTTGCTCGATGGTTCTAAGGGTCATACCATCTGATCTCTTATCAACAATATGGTATCACAGATAACAAACCTCTCACACTTCCTTTAATGGCTTATTATGCAGACACCAATTATTACTCATTAGGAAATTCTTCTTCAGGGAAGAGGACATCTTTTTTTCATTGCTCTCCAAATCATGAGCTCTTATATATTTATTACAGACCATCAAAGATCATTGCAATGCGACAGCTGTTTGGCACAAAATGATTGTCTCGGGAGAATAGCTCAGGGGCAACATGCTCGCCTTGGAAGCAAGACCACACGGAGCAACACGGGTTTGATCCCTGGGAACGTACTTAGAAACCTCTCGGTATTAAGCGCGTTATAAATAGCCTATAATATTACATCATTAGGTAATTTTTATAAGATAGCCATGCCAAGTCTTTTCCTGCTATTTTTGGAGGAAATCGGTGAGATATAGATTACACAACATCAGAGCAAGGGCGCAACATTTCTTTAACCCATCATCAGTCTTGATATACTCTGAAAAAATTCCCTTTTGACTTAATCTAATCCTAACTGCTGTGTCTTTATTCAGGAGGATTATCAGTTTGACAGTATATTTATTTATGTATTGTTCACTTGTTAGGCGCTTATACAGGAAGCAAATATTGTTTCAAAGCACCCAGAGGGCAACAGGGAGTGGACAGAGGATGATAGACAATGAAATTATAACAATGTTAAATAATTAAATAACAATATAAGAAGAGACAATGGGGAAGGAAGTGTTCAGAATGTGCAAGTGCAGATGGGAGAGGGGTATGGGATAGATGCTGAGGTGTTCATGGAGAGCAGCAGGTGAAGTGTCTATGAAGAAAGGTAAGCACAACCTCCAGTGGTGGAGGGTGAGCCGAAGCAAGTGCAGAGGATAGACAGCAGCTGGGATGATAAAATGTGGGGGGTAAGGGCCCCAAGGATGCATAAGAGCCCTGCACACCAGTCAAGCTACTGTGCGATTAGCAGGGGAGAGTAGGAGTGAAGGAAGAGGTAAAGAGGAAGGTCTTGACGCTTTTCCAGAACTTAAGAAGGTCTTGCTCAAGACGGAGCAGGAGGCTTTTCCAAAGAAGGGAGCCTGCGGAGAAAAGCGATCAACCACCCGCTCTCTGTTTAGCAAACCGCTTTAAAAACAAAGCGTTGGTGCCAGAGGAAAGTAGGTGTCTAGAGTCGGACTATTTAGTTAGAAAGAGTTGCAGATAGTGTGGTCCCTGGCCCCATATAGCCTTGTGGGTGATGCAGAGCAATTTAAATTTAATCCGTACTGTGATCGGGAGCCAGTGAAAACTTTGTAGGGCAGGAGAGATTTGGTCCTTGGGCTTGAGTCCAAGGATAGGTCTTGCTGCCCTATTCTGGATTAGCTGGAGTGGTCGCAGAGGGGACGAGGGTAGATTAAGGAGGAGGCTATTGCAATAATCATGTCAAGAAAGAACCAGAGTCTGGGTAACATTGAGTCTCTGGGGGAAGGTGAGGAAAGGTAGAATTCCTTTCAGAAGGAAAAGCAGAAAGTAGGACTTCTTGGCAATGTCCTGAGTATGAGGGAAGAAGGAGAGAGAGGAGTCGAAGATGACTTCGAGGTTTCTGGCTTCCGCGAAGGGAGCAGTGGGAGAAGGTCAGAGTGAAGGGAAGAAGTGGGGTGCCGGCGTCCCAATAGGATGGATCTCTGTTTTGCTGGCATTGAGGCAGAGATTATTAGAATCATTAGAGGTGCACTAGGCCTGGATGGCTGAGAGGCAGTCAGGGAAGATGGAGGGTGCAAGGGCATCTGTAGGAAGTTTGAAGAAGAGCTATGTGTCATCAGCATAGCACTGGAAGTGTGGGGAGAAGGGGGAAATGAGGCCTCCCAGCAGAGTTAGATGTTAAACAGCCAGGGCGAAAGAATGGAGGAGGAAGTAAGGGAGGAGAAGGTGCCCAGTATGACTTTGGAAGACTGGTCAGTTAGGAAGGAGGTAAGCCAGTCCAGTGCCTGCTGCGAGATACCAAGGGTGTCATGGAGCCTTTTTATGAGCATGTGGTTTACTGTGTCAAATGCAGAAGAGAGATCAAGGAGGATGAGGACAGAGTAGAGCAGTGCTTCACGTGTGTTCAGAAGAGCAGTTCCCCTGCCTCAGGATGATTTCAATCCAGATTGATAGTTGTGAAGACGGCCAACAAGTACAATGTGGGAGTTAAGTTGGGGCAGGGCTAGCTTCTCAGGCAGTTTCCCCAGGAAAGGGGTGATGGAGATGGGGCGATAGTTGGCTGGGCGGAAAGGGTCTGCTGACTAATTTTTCTGGAGGAGGCGCACATGGGATTGCTTGAGGGAGGATGGTGACTTCTTCCGTAGAGACAGTGGCGAAGGAGGAAAAGGAGGAAGTAGGAGGGTGAGTGGTTAGGGGAGGTAAGGGGGATGGGTTGGTTGAAAGAGTTAATGACAAGACTGTTCCGTATGTCCTGGGTTTTGGTGGAGAAGTGAGTGGTGAGTGCATTGCAAAGGGCCTGGGAAGGAATAGGGGCAGAGGATACTGCGGACGGGTTGGCAAGTTCCTTCCAGATTTTGAAGATTTCAGCCTTGTTGTTGGACGTGCCAGATACTTGTGCCTGAATGTGGGCCTTTTTTTGCCATGAATAGAGAGTCTGTAATGCCTTTAGAGCAGGTGGCAGGCCAGTTTGTCAGAGAGTGTACCTGTTGTTTGCTACTTCCGTTCTGCAGACCTGCACTTACGTTTCAGCTCTACAAGTTCAGAGTCGTACCAGGTGTTACACTTGGAGGCAGGTTTCAGGTGGATCCTATTGTTATGCTTATTTCTTCTCAAATTTCTGCTCAAAATAATAGATTCTGTTTCACCAAAACCTCCATCCTTGAAGTGTAAAAAACCATCCTTTCACTCAAACCGTCCAATTGTAAAGGAGATGTCTGCCCAGTATACATTATAAAAGAGGCCGCGAGAGACCTCTCCCCTTTCATTTCCAAACTGATCAACGCCTCATTTGCCTCTGGCACCGTCCCAGTCAATCTCAAACAATCCTGGGTTCTCCCTCTTCTGAAGAAGCAAACTTTAGACACACTAATCGCCACCAACTACCGCCCTATTACAATGGTACCAGTTTTACTCAAAATCCTGGATAAAGTTGCATACCTGCAGATCCAAAAATACCTTGAACTGCATAATAACCTAGGGGTCAGACAATCAGGATTCCGCCTGCTACATGGGATGGAAACCACACTGATAGATTTGAAAACTCAAATCGAGGAGCTGAGAGATAAAGGGAAGACAGCACTACTGTTGCTACTTGATCACTCAGCTGCATTCGATCTGGTGGACCATAAGGTCCTCTGTAAGCACCTTGATACAGCAGCCCATTTCTCCATAGGCACTGTCAAGTGGATAGAATCATTCTTGAGCGACATAACCATCAGAGTATTCTCCCCATCCGCAGCTGCTGATCCTACCCCAATCGTGTGCGGGGTCCCCAAGGGCTCTTGCGTGTCTCCAACTCTGTACAACATATTCACCAAACCATTATTTGATGATTTGGATCTTCTGGGTGTCACCTACACTAATTACGCAGATGACACTCAGATTCTCTTCCCACTTTACGGGGATCATGGCAGGGACTTGGCGTTGGTGGATAGCGTCTACCTCATCATTCAGGCATGGATGGCCACTCACGGCTTATGCCTGAATGCTGGCAAGACAGAGTTGATAATCCTCAATACCCCCTCCAATATCTCTAAATTAGGTCATGAATACGCTTCTTTCATCATTGATGGCAACAATACCATAGTCTCAAAGGAGGTAAAAACCCTTGGTTTCTACCTGGACGCCACAATGTCTTTCAATAAATAACTGAAATCTCTGGCTTCCACCAAAGCCTACACGTGCAAGCTTATTAGAGCTGGTAGTCCCCGTCCTCTCCAACGACAGCTGCATCATACTGGCCAGAGCATTAATGCTCTCTACAGCAGTGCCAACAAAGCCAGTATCCAAAAACTACAAATACTACAAAACAACGCCCTCAGAGCTGCACTGGGCATTAACAAAAGAGTGCACATGACTGCAATCAGACGCCAATACAAATGGTTATTCACCCACAATAAAATACAACTAAAAATCACCTCCCTGACACACAAAGTTTTACACAATGCCTCACCTAGCTACCTAATTGACAAATTTTCTAGACGAACTTCCAGTAGACCTACCAGAACTGTCAATACTAACTGCCTGCTGGTACCTAGATTCAAATCCTCCAAGATCGGCGGCAATAGTTTCCCTGTGAAGGCCGCTAAACTCTGGAACTCCCTGCCACACGAGCTGAGAGCTGACCTACCCTACCCACACTTTAGAAAGAACCTCATTACCCACCTCAATCTGACTGAGAACTAGTTTCCACTGAAACTACTGCACTCTAGCATTGTCTGACTCTTAAGATTGTATTCCATTGCACACACCTTTACACTATGATGTAAATCATTCTGTTCTTTTGTGAAATTGGACTACTTGTATATTGCATATTGTAATATCTTTTGTGAAACATGACTATTTGTATATTGTATACTGTACATTATGTAACCTTGTAAGCCTTGCATAACCTTTGCTGCGCCCTGTTACTTCCGGGTCTGGTGCGCTTTATAAATTCAATAAACAAACAAACAAACAAACATAATGACTGGGGCAAGGATGACAAGGGTGTTGGTAATGGAGAGATAGAAGTTGCTGAGAGTCGGAGGTAGAGTCTGAGTTGGGGTGGGCAAGGGGGGATGAAGGTGGAAGTGAAGGCAGCAGCTGACATTTCATCGGATGGATGTTCATAAACGAGGTTGGCAGGGCTTTTGGTGGAGTTGCCACAAGGCCATTGGGACCCAGATGGGAGGAGAGAAGAGAGTGGTCAGACCAAGAGAGAGGGGTGACCAGAGGAGATGAGAGAGGGAGGTCGGAATGGATGATGGCGTCCAGCGTGTGTCCGGCAGAGTGGGTTGGACCAGATGGAAGTATGGGGAGTGATAGGGAGGTGCAGAGGTCAAAGAAGAGGGTGGATGCTGTGCACGGGGAGTCTAATTGGATGTTAAAGTCACCCAGAAGTAGCAGGTTGGAGGTGGTTGAGAGTAAGGAGGAACAGAAATCAGCCCACTCAGAGGGAAACAGAGAGGAAGCACCTGGAGGCCGATAAATGGTAGCAATGGTCAGGGTGGAGGAGGGAGAGATGACCAATTTGCACACTAGGCCCCCAAAGGACAAATAGAGCTTAGTGGGTAGGATGGAAGAAGGAATTCACTCATGGAAGATTAAGCAACAGCCCGGTGAGGTCGAGGCTTGGCGGTGATCTTAGAGCCGTTGGTAAGAGAGAGCCAAAGGAAGTGACTAAGCTGGCATTGAACCAAGTCTCAGTGAGTGCCAGCATGTCAAGGTCAGTGCCTTCAAGGAGAAGGAAGATGTAAGCAGAGTGTTTGTTGGCTGAGCCTGCATTGAGTTCCCTCTGGTATACCCATGTTGTATAATTTCTGCCAGAGAACACACCAGTTGACCCTGTTAAATGCCCCCATGAGATGTACATAGGCGACATATACAGGAGGCATTTTAGATTTTATTGGTGACATTGTAAGATCCACATATTAATGGTTGCGCCCATCCTTTTTCTAAACCATGTTTGTGGCATTGGCAATATAGTAGGAAGTGGCAAGAGAAGTGGTCTGCAGTGGGGCTGTGCCTGCTGGAGCAACGTGTGTTTTCCATTTCTATTTTGGAGACAGGCCTGCTGTGTGAGGAGGACACTGCAATTCTACATAACCGCAGTAGCCGCATGGATAGCTGTGCGGGAAGTGGTAAGAGAAGTGACCTGCCGTGGTCAGCCAGAGGTCACCGTGCTGCTGAGAATCTTTGTTGACATGAGGATACGTGTCACTATCCTGAGTGAAAAACTCAAGGTGCATTTAAATTGCTGCCTTATTCCATTGCACATCAATTATAGCATGAGGTTGAGTTACAATTCAGTACCTCTGGCTACCACTTTTTCTGGTTGTTTACCTCTTCCTCTTACAATTTACAGAGTAACCTTTTCTACTCAGCTTAAGCCTTGAGGGGCTCTTTCTTCGATTCCATGAGTTCTAAGTGTACTAATATTATGACAGAACCGGGTTAATCAACTCTTAAACCAGAGTTTCCTGCATTGACGGCAAACCGGCCTCCAGCTCGGGATAACAATAGACTGAAACAGGTCTCAAGCATTGAATTTGGTCAGGTGAAATCTCCTGACATTCCACAAGACTCAGAATGTGTGCCCTGTCTTGACCCTATAGCGGTTACTGCACAAGTGCAACTTTCACATTCAATTGTACTTGACTCCTCCTTTATTCGCAAAGAAATGGGAGATGACCCTCTGGCAGCTCTCGAGCCAAACCCCATTGTTAGCTAAGAAACAAGCGGTAATACTTTCTGTAATGATTTACATTTACGCAAGGTTTTTACTACTCCTGTAAATGCATTGCCGAGCTTTAGAGCGGATTCTATATCTAATGTTTGGGATTTCCTTCGGTGCCAGCTCTGCATCTGGTATTAGAATTTATTCTTAGACTTTATGATGACATCAAAGACTCTGTTACCCTTATCTTGGGTCTAGTGCATGCTCTCCTTGCAAGACTTGACAAAAATGAAGCAGACCTAATTCAGAGCAGAGATAGTGTTAGACCCACAAGGGCCTTGGTCTTAGAAACCTGGCTATTACTCAACTGCAAACCATACCACACCCCCTTCAACTCACTTGAGTATGTCTCCGGACCTGATTACGTCCCAAACCAAAAGAGATACTGGCAGAGAATGATGACTCAACAAACAAACTTGAGTCTAACGCTGAGAAGAATGGCCTTTCTGAGACAATTCCAGCCAGTGGGGGAAAAAGAAGATCTGGTTTTGTCCAACGAAAAAAGTCTAAAAATCTTCAGAATACTAAGGGAAGCCAGAGGCAATCCTCATGGAAATGTTTAAGATCCCTTCCATTTATAGAGGGGATCGTTGATCTGAATACACAGATTTCGGTGGTCGACTTAGAGGTAGAAACATCAGTGCCTCCCAACAAGTCTGTAAAGCCACTAATAAAAGGGATACAAGAAGAAAGATAGTATCAAAACATCACAGGCTAAAATTACTACTTTCTTGTCTTCTCACAAAGATGTTGCTGGGCCTGTTAGAGAAACTATTCATTTGAGGATACTGAGAATCCCCAAGCCCATCCTTCGACCATTAATAACATACCTGAAAATAGAGAAACAATAATTGCCTTGACCACTACTTTACAGAACCTGATTGCCACTGGTCCATTAACTGCACAGAGACACTTGCCCACAGAAAACTATGATGTGGACACCAGATGTCAAAGCAATTATGATGCAGAAACTATTCGACAAAGCAATCTAAAAGAACTAGTGCACTGCGATTCTTGTATTATTCTATTTGGAAACATTATTCAAATCAACGGTTCCCTACAACATAACCGCTAGAAACTTCTTACATTATTTGGAGATATTCAAGCTTTTAGAACTTAGTATTCTGGAGACATATTGGCCCTCATTACGAGTTCGGCGGTAACCATGCCACTATTGGCGGCATGGCTGCCGCCGCAAATCGCAGCGGGATCCAGGTCCTCGGAATGAGGACTTACCGGGCCATTCCGAGTTCGGAAGGCCCGGTAATTCCTCCCTCCAAGGACCCCCATAGGGCTGAATGGGAATGGGAGAGGGAGCAAACAACGGGCCATTACGAGATGGCCCGTTGTTTGCTCCCTCTTCCCCTTGCAGGACCCGGTAAGCACACCTGGTTTTCCCAGGCATGCTTACCGTGTCCCGCGAGAGGAACTCGTAATGCGGCGGTACAGAGTGAACGGCGCCGGCACCTTTTACGGCACCCTTCACTCCGTACCGCCAGGGTCGTAATGAGGCCCATTGACTTTGTGGCTATCCTAAATACTGGGTTCAGTAAATTAGTTGCCTATTTTTACTTCCGCGTAGTCATGAAATTGGTGTGGTACAAAATGAACACAATCAGATCCATGGGATTTGATGTCCCCATTTCAAAGATTAAGAGCTGATTGACAACTTTCTTTACTCACAGGAAATCTCTGACAAGTCTTTCCCACTAAGTCTGGTGTCCACTTGCCAGTAAAAACCAACCAGTCTCCTCAATCACTAATCTAATGGGAGGGATCTCACATATCAGTAAGGTGATTAGAGACTGGCTTTTAGAGGCAATTTGTAAGAACATCATGCCCTCGACCTTCCAGCCTCATCTTTAGCAATTCTCAGATAACATTTATTTCCTGGAACTGTTGTGGTTTCAATAACCTTTCTTTGTTGACTAATATTACATCTGTGTTCCAGGATCAGGATACTTACATCCTCCAAGAAACAATGCAATAATCTGAACTGCTAATAAATGGGTTTCATGTTTTTCCACAACATTCTATTAAAGATTGATCAGGTTGCTCCCACCGGGGTCTACCAATAGCTACCGATCTCAGAGTTAAAGCCCATGTTTTCTACATTAATTCTAAAAGTCCAGGAATCTTGGCACTCGGTGTTGATTTTGTAGGTTGTCAGCATGAGGCTCTCCTAGTACATTTATTTTGGAACCCTGTAAAAAGTCAGTTCAAAGATTTCCAACAATCATTGACTGAGAATTTGGAAATGTAGTTGGGTAATGGCTGAGAGGGAATATACTAATTGCCAGTGATTTCAGCTCAGCATGTGCTACAGATAAGGCTATATAGTATCATTGCCATTGTCCAACACAAATTCAATATCTAAATCTCGAGGCAGATTATGGTGTGACTGTCTCTCAAACTGGGAGCTTAACATACTACTGCCTGTGGTAGGGCGTAACGACCAAATATTTATACCTGGTCTAGAAATCGGTCACAGTCATGGGTTGACTATATTTGTGCCTCAG
The DNA here is from genome assembly GCF_040938575.1 of Ambystoma mexicanum. Lineage (NCBI taxonomy): Eukaryota > Metazoa > Chordata > Amphibia > Caudata > Ambystomatidae > Ambystoma > Ambystoma mexicanum. Next base: position 35,732,620 of record NC_090923.1, on the reverse strand, counting down.
CCTCTATCTCTCCATATTGTCCCAAAAAGAAAATTAACAGAACAGCGAGGAGTGATCATTTTCCTTTGTCTCTTAGCACCTTGTTACCAATCAAATATATACAAGGTGTCAATGGTTGCTTTTCTTAGATTTCTGTAAACGCTGTGCACAGGTTAAATGCAATAGATCACTCTTGAAGATATTGAACACAAATTTTGGCAGACTATTTTTGATCCCCCTTCAGTATTCAATATTTTTCTTGTGATTTCTTTCAGGAGACTGTAGTGCTTTGTTTAAATAGATGTTGGAAGAAAATAATGTTACTTACATCTTACTTACATCGAGGACCCACGCCCATGTCTTTGATTATGACTTTGCTCAAGCTAAAAAGGTGGAAAATCATGCAAAAATATTGAAATAATTTTAAGAGAATGATAATCCACCTGTTCAATAGGGATAGTGAAACCGTTGTTGGGCACTTAGTAATGAAGGATGTGTCCCAATTCTGAAAGTTCACTAAGGGGTCGATTCATGGAAATAATGTGAGCCGAAAATTCCCGCGCAGAGGTGCCAAAACGTGCGAATCGCAGTAAAAGTGAGAAAATCGCAGTGCAAGTGCAAAAATCGCAGGGAAACCAGCGCACATCGATTCATGGAAGTCTGTGCGCGAGAAAAACATTGGATGTGCGCTAAAAATGTGCGCCGCGCACGCCGGCGCACAGGTCATCCAACAGCGTGCGCCACGGCCACTGCAAAATCGCACATAGCGCGGCGCACATCACAAAAGTAGGCGGAACACGGAGCGTAACACTCGGAATGGGGAACAACGCGTGAAAATATGGGCGTCACGGGCGAAGTACGGGAGGCAAGTGCGCGGAACGCCCACACGCTCGCCTACCACCCGTATTCATGGAATCGAATAGGGCAAACCAGCGCATGGTCAAAGACGCGCACAGGGCCAAACAAGTACGCCACAAGAAAGCAGGCAGTAGCGCCCCTGCGACTGAAAAAAATGTGCGCCAAAATGTGCGCGAACAAAAAGCACCCATATACAGCCATGATGAATGGGCCATACAGTGGCGCTCTAGGACAAATGAGGTGCAAAGGGGCACCGACAAACACGGACACCCGCTGTGTGAAAAATAGCGTGTGTGCGTGTTCCTGGGTGCGCGGGAAGTTTCACACGCGATTGGCCTGGGTACTTGTACTTCGGGGTGCGAGGGAAGTTCCACACGCGATTAGCCTGGGTGCGTGTACTACGGGGTGCGCGGGAAGTTCCACACGCGATTGGCCTGGGTAGGTGTACTTCGGGGTGCGCGGGAAGTTCCACACGCGATTGGCCTGGGTACGTGTACTTCGGGGTGCGCGGGAAGTTCCACACGCGATTGGCCTGGGTACGTGTATTCCGAGGTGCACGGGAAGATTCACATGCGATTTCAGCAGGTTACAAGTATTTCGGTGGTGCCGGGGAGTGCTACACGTGATTTGGCCATGTGGGCCCTTCCAGGTGTTCCCTCTACACCCTCCACGGCCCCTGCAGGCAGCCCACACCACAGAGTAATACCCTGCACCCCTGCTCATGTCCCACAGGCAACCCATCCACCATGGTCATGCCCACCAGCCAACCCACATGTCACCTTGCACTAATGATCACCAACACATGTCTCCCATCACCCCCACCCCCCAGCCACCAGGGGCAGCCTCCACCAGGCCCCCACTCATGTCCCCTATCACCCCCACCCCCCAGCAGTGCAGGGGCAGCCTCCACCAGGCCCCCACTCATGTCCCCTATCACCCCCACCCCCAAGCAGTGCAGGGGCAGCCTCCACCAGGTCCCCACTCATGTCTACCACCACCCCCACCCCCCAGCCACCAGGGGGAAAGCCTCCACCAGGCCCCCACTCATGTCTCCCATCACCCCCAACCCCCTAGCAGTGCAGGGGCAGCCTCCACCAGGCTCCCACACATGTCCCCCTGCACCCCCACCCCCCAGCCACCAGGGGCAGCCTCCACCAGGCCCCCACTCATGTCTCCCATCATCCCCACCCCCCAGCAGGGGCAGCCTCCACCAGGCCCCCACTCATGTCTACCACCACCCTCACCCCCTAGCCACCAGGGGCAGCCTCCACCAGGCCCCCACCCATGTCTACCACCACCCCCGAGCAGTGCAGGGGCAGCCTCCACCAGGCCCCCACCCATGTCTACCACCACCCCCACCCCCTAGCAGTGCAGGGGCAGCCTCCACCAGGCCCCCACTCATGTCCCCTATCACCCCCACCCCTCATCCACCAGGTGCAGCCTCCACCAGGCCCCCACTCATGTCTCCCATCACCCCCACCCCACAGCCACCAGGGGCAGCCTCCACCAGGCCCCCACTCATGTCTCCCATCACCCCCACCCCCCAGCAACCAGGGGCAGCCTCCACCAGGCCCCCACTCATGTCCAACTCATGTCTCCCTGCACCCTCACCCCCCAGCTACCAGGGGCAGCCTCCACCAGGCCCCCACTCATGTCTCCCATCACCTTGACACCCCAGCAGTGCAGGGGCAGCCTCCACCAGGCCCCCACTCATGTCTCCCATCACCCCCACCCCCCAGCCACCAGGGGCAGCCTGCACCAGGCCCCCACTCATGTCCAACTCATGTCTCCCTGCACCCCTACCCCCCAGCAGTGCAGGGGCAGCCTCCACCAGGCCCCCACTCATGTCCCCAATCACCCCCACCCCCCAGCAGTGCAGGGGCAGCCTCCACCAGGCCCCCACTCATGTCTACCACCACCCCACCCCCCCAGCCACCAGGGGCAGCCTCCACCAGGCCCCCACCCATGTCTACCACCACCCCCACCCCCCAGTTGTGCAGGGGCAGCCTCCACCAGGCCCCCACTCATGTCTACCACCACCCCCACCCACCAGCCACCAGGGGCAGCCTCCACCAGGCCCCCACTCATGTCTCCCATCACCCCCACCCCACAGCCACCAGGGGCAGCCTCCACCAGGCCCCCACTCATGTCCAACTCATGTCTCCCGGCACCCCCACCCCCCAGCAGTGCAGGGGCAGCCTCCACCAGGCCCCCACTCATGTCTCCCATCACCCCAACCCCCCAGCAGTGCAGGGACAGCCTACACCAGGCCCCCACCCATGTCTACCCCCACCCCCACCCCCCAGCAGTGCAGGGGCAGCCTCCACCAGGCCCCCACTCATGTGTACCACCAGCCCCACCCCCCAGTCACCAGGGGCAGCCTCCACCAGGCCCCCACTCATGTCTCCCATCACCCCCACCCCCCAGCCACCGGGGGCAGCCTCCACCAGGCCCCCACTCATGTCCAACTCATGTCTCCCTGCACCCCCACCCCCCAGCCACCAGGGGCAGCCTCCACCAGGCCCCCACTCTTGTCCCCTATCACCCCCACCCCCCAGCAGTGCAGGGGCAGCCTCCACCAGGCCCCCACTCATGTCTACCACCACCCCCCAGCCACCAGGGGCAGCCTCCACCAGGCCCCCACTCACGGCTACCACCACCCCCATCCCCCAGCCACCAGGGGCAGCCTCCACCAGGCCCCCACCCATGTCTACCACCACCCCCACCCCCCAGCAGTGCAGGGGCAGGCTCCACCAGGCCCCCACTCACGTACCCCCACCCCCCAGCCACCAGGGGCAGCCTCCACCAGGCCCCCACTCATGTCTCCCATCACCCCCACCCCCCAGCCACCAGGGGCAGCCTCCACCAGGCCCCCACTCACGTCTATCACCACCCCCACCCCCCAGCCACCAGGGGCAGCCTCCACCAGGCCCCCACCCATGTCTACCACCACCCCCACCCCCCAGCAGTGCAGGGACAGCCTCCACCAGGCCCCCACTCATGTCTACCACCACCCCCACCCCCCAGCCACCAGGGGCAGCCTCCACAAGGCCCACACTCATGTCTCCCATCACCCCCACCCCCCAGCCACCAGGGGCAGCCTCCACCAGGCCCCCACTCATGTCCAACTCATGTCTCCCTGCACCCCCACCCCCCAGCAGTGCAGGGGCAGCCTCGACCAGGTCCCCACTCATGTCTACCACCACCCCCACCCCCCAGCCACCAGGGGCAGTCTCTACCAGGCCCCACTCATGTCTACCACCACCCCCACCCCCCAGCCACCAGGGGCAGCCTCCACCAGGCCCTCACTCATGTCTCCCATCACCCCTACCCCCCAGCCACCAGGGGCAGCCTCCACCAGGCCCCCACTCATGTCCAACTCATGTCTCCCTGCACCCCCACCCCCCAGCCACCAGGGGCAGCCTCCACCAGGCCCCCACTCATGTGTACCACCACCCCCACCCCCCAGCCACCAGGGGCAGCCTCCACCAGGCCCCCACTCATGTCTCCCATCACCCGCACCCCCAGCCACCAGGGGCAGCCTCCACCAGGCCCCCACTCATGTCCAACTCATGTCTCCCTGCACCCCCACCCCCCAGCCACCAGGGGCAGCCTCCACCAGGCCCCCACTCATGTCCCCTATCACCCCCACCCCCTAGCAGTGCAGGGGCAGCCTCCACCAGGCCCCCACTCATGTCTACCACCACCCCCACCCCCCAGCCACCAGGGGCAGCCTCCACCAGGCCCCCACTCACGTCTACCACCACCACCATCCCCCAGCCACCAGGGGCAGCCTCCACCAGGCCCCCACCCATGTCTACCACCACCGACACCCCCCAGCAGTGCAGGGGCAGCCTCCACAAGGCCCCCACTCATGTCTCCCATCACCCCCACCCCCCAGCCACCAGGGGCAGCCTCCACCAGGCCCCCACTCATGTCCAACTCATGTCTCCCTGCACCCCCACCCCCCAGCAGTGCAGGGGCAGCCTCCACCAGGCCCCCACTCATGTCTACCACCACCCCCACCCCGCAGCCACCAGGTGCAGCCTCCACCAGGCCCCCACTCATGCCTACCACCACCCCCACCCCCCAGCCACCAGGGGCAGCCTCCACCAGGCCCTCACTCATGTCTCCCATCACCCCCACCCCCAGCCACCAGGGGCAGCCTCCACCAGGCCCCCACTCATGTCCAACTCATGTCTCCCTGCACCCCCACCCCCCAGCAGTGCAGGGGCAGCCTCGACCAGGCCCCCACTCATGTCTACCACCATCCCCACCCCCCAGCCACCAGGGGCAGTCTCTACCAGGACCCACTCATGTCTACCACCACCCCCACCCCCCAGCCACCAGGGGCAGCCTCCACCAGGCCCTCACTCATGTCTCCCATCACCCCTACCCCCCAGCCACCAGGGGCAGCCTCCACCAGGCCCCCACTCATGTCCAACTCATGTCTCCCTGCACCCCCACCCCCCAGCCACCAGGGGCAGCCTCCACCAGGCCCCCACTCATGTGTACCACCACCCCCACCCCCCAGCCACCAGGGGCAGCCTCCACCAGGCCCCCACTCATGTCTCCCATCACCCGCACCCCCCAGCCACCAGGGGCAGCCTCCACCAGGCCCCCACTCATGTCCAACTGATGTCTCCCTGCACCCCCACCCACCAGCCACCAGGGGCAGCCTCCACCAGGACCCCACTCATGTCCCCTATCACCCCCACCCCCTAGCAGTGCAGGGGCAGCCTCCACCAGGCCCCCATTCATGTCTACCGCCACCCCCACCCCCCAGTCACCAGGGGCAGCCTCCACCAGGCCCCCACTCACGTCTAAAACCACCACCATCCCCCAGCCACCAGGGGCAGCCTCCACCAGGCCCCCACCCATGTCTACCACCACCCCCACCCCCCAGCAGTGCAGGGGCAGCCTCCACAAGGCCCCCACTCATGTCTCCCATCACCCCCACCCCCCAGCCACCAGGGGCAGCCTCCACCAGGCCCCCACTCATGTCCAACACATGTCTCCCTGCACCCCCACCCCCCAGCAGTGCAGGGGCAGCCTCCACCAGGCCCCCACTCATGTCTACCACCACCCCCACCCCCCAGCCACCAGGTGCAGCCTCCACCAGGCCCCCACTCATGCCTACCACCACCCCCACCCCCCAGCCACCAGGGGCAGCCTCCACCAGGCCCTCACTCATGTCTCCCATCACCCCCACCCCCCAGCCACCAGGGGCAGCCTCCACCAGGCCCCCACTCATGTCCAACTCATGTCTCCCTGCACCCCCACCCTCCAGCCACCAGGGGCAGCCTCCACCAGGACCCCACCCATGTCCCCTATCACCCCCACTCCCCAGCAGTGCAGGGGCAGCCTCCACCAGGCCCCCACTCATGTCTACAACCACCCCCAACCCCCAGCCACCAGGGGCAGCCTCCACCAGGCCCCCACTCACGTCTACCACCACCCCACCACCCAGCCACCAGGGGCAGCATCCACCAGGCCCCCACCCATGTCTACCGCCACCCCCACCCCCCAGCAGTGCAGGGGCAGCCTCCACCAGGCCCCCACTCACGTCTACCACCAACCCCACCCCCCAGCCACCAGGGGCAGCCTCCACCAGGCCCACACCCATGTCTGCCACCACCCCCACCCCCCAGCCACCAGGGGCAGCCTCCACCAGGCCCCCACTCACGTCTACCACCACCACCATCCCCCAGCCACCAGGGGCAGCCTCCACCAGGCCCCCACCCATGTCTACCGCCACCCCCACCCCCCAGCAGTGCAGGGGCAGCCTCCACCAGGCCCTCACTCACGTCTACCACCAACCCCACCCCCCAGCCACCAGGGGCAGCCTCCACCAGGCCCCCACCCATGTCTGCCACCACCCCCACCCCCCAGCCACCAGGGGCAGCCTCCACCAGGCCCCCACTCACGTCTACCACCACCACCATCCCCCAGCCACCAGGGGCAGCCTCCACCAGGCCCCCACCCATGTCTACCACCACCCCCACCCCCCAGCAGTGCAGGGCAGCCTCCACAAGGCCCCCACTCATGTCTCCCATCACCCCCACCCCCCAGCCACCAGGGGCAGCCTCCACCAGGCCCCCACTCATGTCCAACTCATGTCTCCCTGCACCCCCACCCCCCAGCAGTGCAGGGGCAGCCTCCACCAGGCCCCCACTCATGTCTACCACCACCCCCACCCCTCAGCCACCAGGTGCAGCCTCCACCAGGCCCTCACTCATGTCTCCCATCACCCCCACCCCCCAGCCACCAGGGGCAGCCTCCACCAGGCCCCCACTCATGTCCAACTCATGTCTCCCTGCACCCCCACCCTCCAGCCACCTGGGGCAGCCTCCACCAGGCCCCCACCCATGTCCCCTATCACCCCCACCCCCCAGCAGTGCAGGGGCAGCCTCCACCAGGCCCCCACTCATGTCTACAACCACCCCCACCCCCCAGCCACCAGGGGCAGCCTCCACCAGGCCCACACTCACGTCTACCACCACCCCACCCCCCAGCCACCAGGGGCAGCATCCACCAGGCCCCCACCCATGTCTACCGCCACCCCCACCCCCCAGCAGTGCAGGGGCAGCCTCCACCAGGCCCCCACTCACGTCTACCACCAACCCCACCCCCCAGCCACCAGGAGCAGCCTCCACCAGGCCCCCACCCATGTCTGCTACCACCCCCACCCCCCAGCAGTGCAGGGGCAGCCTCCACCAGGCCCCCACTCATGTCTACCACCACCCCCACCCCCAGCCACCAGGGGCAGCCTCCACCAGGCCCCCACTCATGTCTCCCACCACCCCCACCCCCCAGCAGTGCAGGGGCAGCCACCACCAGGCCCCCACTCATGTCCCCTATCACCGCCACCCCCCAGCAGTGCAGGGGCAGCCTCCACCAGGGCCCCACTCATGTCTACCACCACCCCCACCCCCCAGCCACCAGGGGCAGCCTCCACCAGGCCCCCACTCATGACTACCACCACCCCCACCCCCCAGCTACCAGGGGCAGCCTCCACCAGGCCCCCACTCATGTCTACCACCACCCCCACCCCCCAGCCACCAGGGGCAGCCTCCACCAGGCCCCCACTCATGTCTCCCATCACCCCCACCCCCCAGCAGTGCAGGGGCAGCCTCCACCAGGCTCCCACACATATCCCCCTGCACCCCCATCCCCCAGCCACCAGGGGCAGCCTCCACCAGGCACCCAATCATGTCCAACTCATGTCTCCCTGCACCCCCACCCCCCAGCCACCAGGGGCAGCCTCCGCAAGGCCCCCACTCATGTCCCCTATCACCCCCACCCCCCAGCAGTGCAGGGGCAGCATCCACCAAGCCCCCACTCATGTCTACCACCACCCCCACCCCCCAGCCACCAGGGGAAGCCTCCACCAGGCCCCAATTCATGTCCAACTCATGTCTCCCTGCACCCACACCCCCCATCCACCAGGGGCAGCCTCCACCAGGCCCCCACTCTTGTCCCCTATCACCCCCACCCCCCAGCAGTGCAGAGGCAGCCTCCACCAGGCCCCCACTCATGTCTACCACCACCCCCACCTCCCAGCCACCAGGGGCAGCCTCCACCAGGCCCCCATTCATGTCTCCCATCACCCCCACCCCCCAGCAGTGCAGGGGCAGCCTCTACCAGGCCCCCACTCATGTCCAACTCATGTCTCCCTGCACCCCCACCCCCCAGCCACCAGGGGCAGCCTCCACCAGGACCCCACTCATGTCCCCTATCACCCCCACCCCCCAGCCACCAGGGGCAACCTCCACCAGGCCCCCACCCATATCTACCACCACCCCCACCCCCCAGCCACCAGGGGCAGCCTCCACCAGGCCCCCACTCATGTCTCCCTGCACCCCCACCCCCCAGCCACCAGGGGCAGCCTCCACCAGGCCCCAATTCATGTCCAACTCATGTCTCCCTGCACCCACACCCCCCAGCCACCAGGGGCAGCCTCCACCAGGCCCCCACTCATGTCCCCTATCACCCCCACCCCCCAGCAGTGCAGGGGCAGCCTCCACCAGGCCCCCACTCATGTCTACCACCACCCCCACCTCCCAGCCACCAGGGGCAGCCTCCACCAGGCCCCCACTCATGTCTCCCATCACCCCCACCCCGCAGCAGCGCAGGGGCAGCCTCCACCAGGCTCCCACACATGTCCCCCTGCACCCCCACCCCCCAGCCACCAGGGGCAGCCTCCACCAGGCCCCCACGCATGTCTCCCATCACCCCCAACCCCAGCCGTGCGATTTGCCTGGGTACGTGTACTTCGGGGTGCGCGTGAACTTCCACACGCGATTGGCCTGGGTACGTGTACTACGGGTTGCGCGCGAGGTTCCACACGCGATTGGCCTGGGTACGTGTACTTCGGGGTGCATGTGAACTTCCACACGCGATTGGGCTGGGTACGTGTACTACGGGGTGCGCGTGAACTTCCACACGCGATTGGCCTGGGTACGTGTACTACGGGGTGCGCGGGAAGTTCCACACGCGATTGGCCTGGGTACGTGTACTACGGGGTGCGCGGGAAGTTCCACACGCGATTGGCCTGGGTACGTGTACTACGGGGTGCGCGGGAAGTTCCACACGCGATTGGTCTGGGTACGTGTACTACGGGGTGCGCGGGAGGTTCCACACGCGACTGGGCCTGTGAGAGTGGGGTACATGTATTCCAGGGGTGGGCGGGAATACTTACCCGCAACTGGGTCTGGGAGAGTGTGCTACGTGTATTCCTGGGGTGGGCGGGAAGATACACACGTTCGCCTACGACATGGCGAAAAATAAATGGTCCAATCCTGAAACAGGTACGCCAGCATGAAGCAGGCGTACGTCGACCCGCGCAGCATAAAAGTGCGCCCAAACAACAAACAAGCTCATACGCCAGGATGAATATACCGTTCCTAGCAGCAGTGGCCGTGGATTACCAAAGGAGAAGGAGGAGGATAGTGAGGGCCCGAATTTTCACTCCCAGAACCAGCCTTTTTGGGATGCCTGATGACCAGGTGTATGGGAGGTACAGGTTTCCACCACACATAATACTGGACCTGGTCAGTGAGTGGAAGGATGACCTCACATCACCCACCCTGTGCTCCCAAGCACTCAGCCCCCTGGAGAAGGTCCTCAATGTACTGCACTTCTTGGCCACAGGATCATTTCAGCGGACAAGTGCCATAGTGGGTGGGGTGTCACAGGCCACGCAGTCACGCTGCCTACACCAGGTCTTGAACATCATCACTGCACGCCCATCAGTCCGTAGGCACATATACCTGCCCAGGACACCTGCAGAAAGGCAGGCTGCCACCCTCGATTTCTACGGTGTGGCACAATTCCCAAAAGTGCTAGGTGCCATTGACTGCACCCAAGTGGCACTACGTCCCCCCAGGGCATCTGAGCACATCTATAGGAACCGCAAGCACTGGCATTCCATCAACGTGCAGGTAGTATGTAATGCTAAGGGAATCATCACCTCAGTATATGCCAACTATCCAGGGTCCACCCACGACAGCTTCGTTTACTGAATGTCTACCCTAAGCCGGGACCTAGAAGCTGGGCGGCATTGCGATACATGGCTGCTTGGTGAGTATGAATCCCACTGCACATGCATGCATGTCAGATGCAGAGTTATGTCACTGCCCCACTAATGATACCTATCACTTCCTCACCAGGGGACAGTGCCTACCCTCTGAGCACCCACATGATGACGCCAATTCGGAACCCCATCACGCCTACAGAGGTAAGATACAACCCAGCCCATATTGCAACCCGGGGCATAGTGGAGCGCACATTCGGAGTGCTCAAGTCACGCTTTCGCTCCCTTGACCGTTCTGGCGGGCAGCTGTTATATGCGCCCCCAGTAGTGTGCAGGATCATAGTGGCAGCATGTGTCCTGCACAATGTTGCAACACGCCGGGGCCTGGCTGTGGACATGGTGGTGCCCCACATCCCCAACCACATGCACGCCCGCTGCGCATGGGAGGGGAGAGGGCACGGGGTGAGGCAGCCCGTACGCAGCTGGTGGCTAATTACTTCACATAGAAATCACACCCCAGTGGAGTGCACACAGGCCTGGCACATACCATCTGAGAAGCAATGATGACTCGACCTGACAATTAAGACGAACAAAGGGACAGTCAACTGTCAGAACCATAGCAGCCTGAGATTGTTCATGTGGAAGTGTCACAATGTGTGCATATCTACCTACACAAACACCACCAATGCAGTGTCATCAAAAGACACTGCCATGCTGCAGAAATGAATACCCACTCGCAAAATAGTACATGAAAACAGTGCCATGTCACCCAACCCCTCCCCGGCACAGCCACACAACACACCATGGCATGTCATGCAATGTGAGAGGAAAGAAATTAATCCCCACAACATGCCCCAAGTGTCACCAGCTACAGTGTCCCTAATGGAAACATGTCCACACATGAAATGCTCACAGTAATGCAGGACCTACAACCCACATTACCAAATACTTACCAAGAATACCAATCACCTACACAACCTCCAACCTACCTTAAACATGACATTACAGACTTAAAGATTTGCTAGCCTTAGTACCTGATGATGACAGCCCTCCGAGCACTTCCAAGTATACAGTGTTAGCGCCACGCCAGAGTGTAGGTGCACTGCTTACAACATGGACTCCAGTTCCAAGGTGGACCGCATTGTGAAGACATGAGGAATGGACCTGCAAATTAGGAGGATGAGATGGATGCAGAGACACATATCAATACACCATGCAGTGTACAATACAACAACAATATGCACTATGAATGTATACACAGTATTGACTACAGACTGCCCACACAGCTCATGGGAGTCCAATGTCACCATGTACGTCAATGTCACTTGGGCACACCCTTTGCAAGCCCATGGAAACGGGAAGCAGGAGGGGTGTGTGTGACAAAAACCCAAGCATCTGAACCAAATCCATGACAAGCCTGCATGTGACCAGCCACAATGCAGCGTATGCCCACGGGAGCCACACAAGGCAACATACTGTCCCCAAAAAAAAAATAATAATAAATAAAAATAAAAATAAAAAATGGCCATTAATGGGCCCGGGGGGTGGGGGAGGCCACCCAGGAGGTCCGAGGACAGGGTGCACACCAAAACCCACCTGTGTGGATCTTGCGGAAAAAAAACACCTCCATGGGCTCATGGCCTACACGGCTACCCTATTGTGGGAGTATCACTGCTGTCGCTCTCCTCACCCTCTGCAGCTGCATCAGGAGGTGGTGGCACTATGGGAGGCAGCCCACACAAAGCCCTAGTCTGTTCCTCCATGGCTGCAAGCATTCGGGTGTGGTAGGTCTCGTTCTGGAGGATAAGTGTGCGGAGGTCCCATTGCAACAACTCACGGGATGCCCGGACCTCCGCCCTAGTTGCCTGCATCTCAGCTGAGAGCGTACGGGTGAGACACTCCAGCTGCTGTTCTGTCCTTCTGTTTGTTGAAGCCTCAAGCTCAACAAGAGTCGTCCTGAGGTGAAGTAGTTCCACCCTCAGGGCTTCCCTGTGGCCCTGGGACTCTATGGAGATGGCTTCCTGCAGAGTCGCCAGTGCCGCCCGCCTGTCCCTGTCGGACGCCAACATGTCCTCCCTGTGTGACTGTCAGATGGAGTCGGTTGCCTGCTGTAGTCGCTCCATCAGCCTTTCGGGGGGGACAATGGAAGTGGCCACCCTATCCATGGCCTGAGCCATCATCTCTGATGATGCTGCCTGTTGGGTTGCCATACCGTATATGGATTGCTCCCATGCGGTATTGCCAGGTGGCTGACGGCCACCACGTCGGCGGGCACCACACCTGTCTGGGGCAAGGCGAACTGCGCCTTGCTGTGCCGGCACTGCCTGAGGCTGCAGGACTGCATTCCCCCTCTGATCTGCTGGCCCAGGAACAGGATCAGATGTCGCAGAGTGTGACCCTGCATCCGTAACCACCAAAGGCGTACCTGCCAACACTGACATCCCCATTGAGGGTTCTAACCCTGGTGCAGGTGGGTCGGACAGAACAGAATCCCTCCCAGGAACACTCACCTGCGACGGCACATAGGTCTCATCATCTGAATCGACACCTGAATACAGCTCGGGGGAGGTGCAGCCAGAGACACCCCTTGAGAGCATGACCTGCAGCAGTTGTGGGTTCTCACCCACCACCACACCACGTCCCTCACTGGTGGTCGGTCGGCCCTCAGACCCCTCCTGGGTCTGCACCATCTCCACAACCCCAGCAGTATCAAGTGCGTCATCCACTGCAAAGACATAAAAGAAAACAAATGGAAACAGGCATTAGCACTATGGCACACAATTAGGGCTGAGAGGCTACAGAAACAGTACTTGATTGACACATGTCCCACATGACTAAAACCCTCCCATGCATGCACCGTCACTGCGTGTGATGGGGAGGCAGATGGCACACATTGATGACACCAAGATGGAATATGAACACATTTGCTGCATGCTGCCTAGCAGTGGCATCACACATTGGCCAGTGATTGGCAGGTCAAATACACATGCCATCACACAGATGGCATGTAGCCTAGCCATGAAGTGAAGAGGGAGAGGAGGTCACCAATTGTTCATTCAGTCCAGTTTGCTCATATAATTGATCTGTTCATTGAAATGGTTCAAATTTTTAACCTGCAGCTGCCAGTCCAAAATGGTCCTATAGCACAGGGACATGTCTAAACTAATCATGTCCAGGAAACTAAGCCAGTCCACTGTACCATAGCCATGTCATACATGTGACAATAGGACTGAGAAATCCCGAGTAAAAGTGGTGGTATGCAAACAATCTTCCTGAATAAACAGAGGTAAATAAGCAACAATGTGGTGGCAAGATGACACTCCAAGGGCAACTGGCGTGGTGTTGGGCTGGATGTCTAATGTTGGCAGAAGGGATGCTGCTATACCCAAATGCTGGTGCCAAGAATGTATAGGAAGAGGCACATGGGTGACCCGAACCACTCAGGCACACACACCCTCACCTGGCACCCAAACAGAAGCCCTTCCACACACACCATGCACATGGATGACACACACATGCATGTGCACTCACCGGACAATGCCTCGTAATCTGCCAGTTCTCCCACGCCTTGGATCTGTTCCTCCGTGATGCAGGTCCCATCAACCTGCTCATGTGGAGTGAGTTCTATGTCGTCTGCTGGAGACCCACCTCCAATCACTAGAGTTGCGGCATGACTTGAGGCCAGCTTATTCTTTGCCCTGCGCTTCAGGTCATTCCAGCGCTTGTAGCATTCATTAGCTGTTCACCTCACGATTCCAAGGGCACTTATGATGTCCGCAATGGTCTGCCAGTGTGCCTGACGTTGTGCAGGTGTGGTCTTGGATCCTGCAACAATCACCATTTCGCGGTCATGTGCGGACACATACTCTACAAGTGCTTTCAGTTCGGCCTCATTGAAGCTGGGCTTCCTTGACGGGCCGGACTGTGTAGCCGTGTCTGGGGCATCAGCCTCTACTGGACGAGCACTCTTCCTCTTCCGCTTGGAAGGTGGTGGGGATCCTGAGTGTCCTACGCCGCTCTGGACACTAGGGCAGGAGCGTGGGATTGCACACTCAGCATGGGAGTTGGTGCAGGCATTAGCTCAAGTGTGATGGTGTCAGGGGGAATGTCAGCATGATGGACTTGGACCGACACTGTCCTTGCTGGGTGTGTGAGAGGTGGGGTGGATGGAGCCACAGCTGCCCCTGCAGCCTCCCCAGCCTGCCTACGTGGGGCAGCAGATGACCTAGCTGCCCCTGATCCACGTGGCCTGATGACACCAACGTTCACCGGCGCACGTGGCCTAGACCTGCTGACCTGGAAGTCAGCCATGGAGTCACCCTGTGCCAGGTCTGGTTCCACAGTGGGCTGGTCCAACAAGGGCTGAGCATGGATGGTGTCAGCCACGTTAACCTCAACCAGGGGGGGGGCATGAGTGTCCCTGACTGCTCCTCCACACATGGGGGGCTAGGGGCACCCTGCAAGTCACGGCCACGTCCCCTACTGGATCCACCACGGCCACCACTTGGGGCTCGGCCACCTTTGCCACCCTTACGGCTTGGTCGCCTCCCAGCCATGGCACTGATGTTATTGTGCGTATGGGAGTCGATGTGAACTATTGTCCTGGGCAATTGGGGGTCAAAGGGGTTGGGTACCAGATGGTAATCGTACCCTAGTGCTCGAGCAAGGCTGTATGTCACCCCTGGGGAAAGATGACGGGTCACACAACGGACAGGCACCCCAAAAAAGGGAAGTAAGGTGCACGCAACCCCTCCTAGACCATGTGCGTGGAAAAATAAACCTGCACTACGCTGTGGCACCCAGAAACACAAGAATGAACGTATGCATGTCACACGCAGCCTAGAATGACCTCTGAAGGGGTACGCGACACACGGGGCAAGCACAGATGTAAAATACGTGCGCGACTCACCGTCTGCCAGGAACAAAAGCGTGAAAAATATGCGCGTGTGCGCGTTGGCAACACCCCCGCCAAAAGAAGAATTGTACGCTGTCTGAGGAGACAGGGCAACAGTAGAAGGGAACGCTGTTTGAGGAAACAGGCCCAGGAAAAAGACAAAAAGAGAAAAAGCTGTCAGAGGTAACAGGGAGTACGAACTGGAAACGCTGTGAAGTAAATCACGTGTGAACTGACAAGAAGTACAGATTTCACCCACTCGCTCTCCACGAAAAGCACGTACAAGGAAATGGCGTTCTACATGTACCTTTTATACACACGTCACAGACGCGCATACGCGATGAGGCCATTTCCACCAATTACGCGCTTTGACACTCGGACGTGTATCTCTTCATTTTTACACGCGCCATTCTCTACGGCCATGCGTGTGACGTCACAGCTGCGCATGGTGGCCTTTGGGCCAATGAAATCGCATATGCGAGCACACGTGGTAAAACTGCACGTCCGAGTGTCATCGCGTGTAATCGGAGGGAATTGAGCGTACACGCGATTGGCCTGAGTACGTGTATTTCTGGGGTGCGCAGGAAGTTTCACACGCGATTGGTGGAAATCCACATGTGCTCTGTCATCACGTGTAATGAGGGAAACACCCACGCGCGTCACGTCACAGACGCGCTTACGCGCTAAGGGCCTTTGGTCCAATGAAATCTCATATGCGTGCTGACGTGCAAATGTGCTAAGGGCCTTTCCTCGATTTACACGCAGACGTGCAGGATTTTCACGTGCCAAATCATTCCGTATCAAGCTGGCCACGCGTAAGCACACGGAAGACCACGCTCCTGCCCAGAAGGCCGAATTACTGCCCCCCAGACTCCCGAGCACGCTCCCACCTGCCATCTGCTGCTGCCTGACTGCCTGCTGCCCACGTGCCCTGCCATTTGCTGCCTGCACATCAGCCAGGGGTGCTGTTGCTGTGACCACCCCTGCTGGAACCGAAGACTCCCGACTGGGATTCCATCGCTCCACAGCCCAGGCCCAGGACCCAGTTGCCCACCCACTCCTGCCTCTGGGGTTGTCATGTCGGGCACTGCAACATCTGGCACCACTGACAACCACCGGCCAGAGAGGCAGAGGGGCACCAGCTTCAGTGCCAGGGAAGTTGGTGTCCTGGTGGAGCAAGTCCTGGGGCAGTATGATGCCCTCTACGGAAGTGTGCGCGCCGACAAGGAAGGACGGACTCGGATCTGGACGGACATCGTGACTGCCATCAACGTGGAGGGGGTGGCAGTCCGCGACTTCCAACATGTCAAGAAGCGCTGGGAGGACTTCAGGTCCAGGACCCTGAACAAGGCCCGGCGCCTCTTGAAGGCAGCGGATGCTAAGGGGTGCCGGGGCCACTTGTCGGAAGATCAGATGAGGGCCCTGGAACGCATATCCCCAGCGATCCACGTCCAGGTCCTTGAGAGGCAGACCCGTCTGGAGTTGAGCGGTAAGTGTACATGCATCATGATTGTAAGCTGTGCGTGTGGTGATGTGCCAGTAGTGTGCTGGTTGCACATCTGTTTGTATGGGGCTGAGTATGGGTGGGGGTGTACAGGACCGTGAGGCTAACACATGCGAGGGCTGTCATGTGTGAGACATGGATGGTGCTTGTGTGTGTAGGCTTGCATGCCAAATGCAGTTGTGTGGGCACACATGTTTGGATGAATGTGTATGTAAGTGGGCATGTTCGTGATGCCACACATGTATGTTGTTTTCAGCTGCATGTATCAGCACTGTGTACATGTGCATGTGTGTGTATTTGACAAGGGTGCAACAGTGAGGCAACATGGCTGCATGTGACAGCGGGATGTGGAAGCCTGATTGGCAGATGTGACATGGATGCCCATCGGAACACTGCGACAGTTGGCCGAGGTGTACACATGCATGCAAGTGTGGTGGTGTGCGTGCATGTGTAGTGCACTCCCTGTGTTGCATGTGATGTCTGGCTTACCTTTGCCTGCTCATGCTGTTGTATGTGTATGGATGGTGCTGGCAGTTGCGATGTGGCTGTGGTATGGCTCATGTGTGCAAGTTGAAATGACATGTGTGTTGCCGATTGTGATGCCATGTCTGAGGTTTGCCAATGCCACTCATGTGCAACTGTCATGTGTGTATGTGTCCATTGTACAGTGCCCTGATGCCTGTGTTTTATTTCTCCCTGTCTGCAGCGTCAACTGATGAAGAGGGCGGAGAAGGTGCTGTGGAGCAGCGGCAGGGATCGCACCGCCAGCCGGAGACGCAAGGCCCGGCTCCCCTCCAAGGTTGTCATCTCGTCGGGGAGTGAGGAGTCCGGTGCCGCATCCCAGGCCACAGCTGCCGGGGGGAGGTCCAAGAGGCGGAGGTCGGAGTTGGACTCCTCGGCAGCAGAAGGGGCAGCTGGGACCCCACAGGGCCCAACGGGGGAAGATGGCACGGAGTCATCCAGGTTGGTGGGGGGTTTGGTGGAGGAGGAGGCCGTGCAAGCAACAGAGACAGGGTCTGGAGGTGGGGATTCCACTGGTGCTAGTGGTGCAGTGCAGGACCAGGGACAGGAGGCAGCACAGGTCGCCGCGGAGGTGCCTGTGTGCAATCCTGTCCCTGATCCTGTCACTGCATCATCTTGCACCAGCAGGGATGCCTACGTCCAGACCCGTTTTCAGGCAGGGGATGAGCTAACGACAACTGGCCTTCCTCTGCCTGCGGACGTGGCTATCCGGGTCCGGGTTGAGCCTGTCCTGACTGGTGTGGCGTTGCGTCAACGGGCCATGCGAGGTGACCTGCAGTCTTTTCATGAGGAGACTGCACGTCATCTCGAATGGCTCGTTGACCGCGTCGGCCTACTGGGACAGGTCACCCAGGCCGGATTCCTCCGTTTGATGGGGCTTGCTCAGACCCCCTCCTCAACTGAACCCCCTATGCACCAGTCGTCCTCCGTGCCATCTTCCCAGCCATCAGTCACCTGGGTGCCCTGTGGAGCTGCCTCTGACGGTGAGGCCAGGCTGGTGGAGGAGGCATCCCTGCCACAGTCGGGAGTCGGGCATCCAGCAGGGGTGGCCACATCAACGACTGCACCCCAGCCAGCGGAGGATGTGCAGGCAGCAGGAGGCAGTGCACGGGCAGAGGCGCAGCAGCAGCAGCAGCAACGTGGTGGGAGCCATGATGGCTCGGGGCCTTCGACATCGGAGGGGCAGGCATCGGCCGGAGGGCAGGAGGACCCAGGATAGGAAGTGTCTTCCGTGTGGCAGCGGTTGGGCCACGCCATAGATGCGGAGCGGCAGCGGGCGGAAGAGTCACGGCTCACGATGGTCAGGGTGAAGAACTCCATGCAGAGGGCCCTGAGGCGTGCCTAGTGCCTCGAGGCAATCCGCAGGGAGTTTGGGGGGAACATGTGGGCGGCCCTGCGGACCCTCAGGGCCATGGAGGAGGAGCGCCTCCGGGACATTGAGCATGAGTTTGATGATACCCTGGCCCGGAACATCCCGAAGTGAGCCGTCGGACTAGCCCGCTGCCCTTGTAAATAGTTATATAGTTAGTGTTAGGTTTCCTTTGGTTTAGCTTTTATTTTGGACCTTTTGGACAATGGGCCACATTTTTGCATATAGTTATTTTTTTTAGGTAGTGTTATTAGATAGGTTTCATTTCTTCGGTTGGGATCATGGACCCTGGATAGTTTATCTGTACATAGTTGACTTTTGGATTTTCAATTTTTATTATGATTTCGCCATGGAGCAATGGTTTTCGATTTTAATTTTCCATTGGATTTACTTTTGTGGACTGTGACTTTGGACACCTTTCGTTTGCATTATGATTTGTGGTTTAGCATTATTTCACGGACCGGCTGTTGTTTTTTTTTATTGTTTGTTTATTTTTGATTCAATTTATGTTGCTTTTAATACATATTTTTTCGTCAAAGTTCAATGTGTAGTATCATCTCATTGGTTTCATGCATATCATGATATGGGTTTTGACATTCACTGACACCCATTGGGTGTATGTGAGGGACATGTGTTCATTTCCAAACTTGCAATTGGGCTTCTGTCATGTTTTTGCCATTTCTAAGTGGGTGGATGCAATACTCGGGTGGGTGTTTGCCATTTGGAGGCTGACCATAAGGCCAGGGATCTACATTGTGGTGAAATGTTGGCTGGGAGACATGAGTGGGGACCTGGTGGAGGCTGCCCCTGCACTGCTGGGGGGTGGGGGTGATGGGAGACATGAGTGGGGGTCTGGTGGAGGCTGCCCCTGGTGGCTGGGGGGTGGGGGTGGTGGTAGACATGGGTGGGGGCCTGGTGGAGGCTGCCCCTGGTGGCTGGGGGGTGGGGGTGGTGGTAGACATGGGTGGGGGCCTGGTGGAGGCTGCCCCTGGTGGCTGGGGGGTGGGGGTGGTGGTAGACATGAGTGGGGGCCTGGTGGAGGCTGCCCCTGGTGGCTGGGGGGTGGGGGTGGTGGTAGGCATGGGTGGGGGCCTGGTGGAAGCTGCCCCTGCACTGCTGGGGGGTGGGGGTGCAGGGAGACATGAGTGGGGGCCTGGTGGAGGCTGCCCCTGGTGGCTGGGGGGTGGGGGTGGTGGTAGGCATGGGTGGGGGCCTGGTGGAGGTTGCCCCTGGTGGCTGGGGGTGGGGGTGATATGGGACATGAGTGGGGGCATGGTGGAGGCTGCCCCTGCACTGCTGTGGGGTGGGGGTGGTGGTAGACATGGGTGGGGGCCTGGTGGAGGCTGCCCCTGCACTGCTGGGGGGTGGGGGTGGTGGTAGACATGAGTGGGGGCCTGGTGGAGGCTGCCCCTGGTGGCTGGGGGGTGGGGGTGCAGGGAGACATGAGTTGGACATGAGTGGGGGCATGGTGGAGGCTGCCCCTGCACTGCTGTGGGGTGGGGGTGGTGGTAGACATGGGTGGGGGCCTGGTGGAGGCTGCCCCTGCACTGCTGGGGGGTGGGGGTGATGGGAGACATGAGTGGGGGCCTGGTGGAGGCTGCCCCTGCACTGCTGGGGGGTGGTGGTAGACATGGGTGGGGGCCTGGTGTAGGCTGCCCCTGCACTGCTGGGGGGTGGGGGTGCAGGCGGACATGTGTGGGAGCCTGGTGGAGACTGCCCCTGGTGGCTGGTGGGTGGGGGTGATGGGAGACATGAGTGGGGGCCTGGTGGAGGCTGCCCCTGCACTGCTGGGGAGTGGGGGTGGTGGTAGACATGGGTGGGGGCCTGGTGGAGGCTGCCCCTGCACTGCTGGGGGGTGGGGGTACAGGGAGACATGAGTGGGGGCCTGGTGGAGGCTGCCCCTGGTGGCTGGGGGGTGGGGGTGGTGGTAGATATGGGTGGGGGCCTGGTAGAGGTTGCCCCTGGTGGCTGGGTGGTGGGGGTGATAGGGGACATGAGTGGGGGCCTGGTGGAGGCTGCCCCTGGTGGCTGGGGGTGGGGGTGCAGGGAGACATGAGTTGGACATGAGTGGGGGCCTGGTAGAGGCTGCCCCTGCACTGCTGGGGGATGGGGGTGATGGGAGACATGAGTGGGGGCCTGGTGAAGGCTGCCCCTGCACTGCTGGGGGGTGGGGGTGGTGGTAGACATGGGTGGGAGCCTGGTGGAGGCTGCCCCTGCACTGCTGGGGGGTGGGGGTGCAGGGGGAAATGTGTGGGAGCCTGGTGGAGGCTGCCCCTGCACTGCTAGGGGGAGTGGGTGATGGGAGACATGAGTGGGGGCCTGGTGGAGGCTGCCCCTGGTGGCTGCGGGGTGGGGGTGATGGGAGACATGAGTGGGGGCCTGGTGGAGGCTGCCCCTGCACTGCTGGGGGGTGGGGGTGGTGGTAGACATGGGTGGGGGCCTGGTGGAGGCTGCCCCTGCACTGCTGGGGGGTGGGGGTGCAGGGAGTCATGAGTGGGGGCCTGGTGGAGGCTGCCCCTGGTGGCTGGGGGGTGGGGTGGTGGTAGACATGGGTGGGGGCCTGGTGGAGGCTGCCCCTGCACTGCTGGAGGGTGGGGGTGCAGGGGTCATGTGTGGGAGCCTGGTGGAGGCTGCCCCTGCACTGCTAGGGGGTGGGGGTGATGGGAGACATGAGTGGGGGCCTGGTGGAGGCTGCCCCTGGTGGCTGGTGGGTGGGGGTGATGGGAGACATGAGTGGGGGCCTGGTGGAGGCTGCCCCTGCACTGCTGGGGGGTGGGGGTGGTGGTAGACATGGGTGGGGGCCTGGTGGAGGCTGCCCCTGCACTGCTGGGGGGTGGGGGTGCAGGGGGACATGAGTGGGGGCCTGGTGGAGGCTGTCCCTGGTGGCTGGGGGGTGGGGGTGGTGGTAGATGTGGGTGGGGGCCTGGTGGAGGTTGCCCCTGGTGGCTGGGGGGTGGGGGTGATAGGGGACATGAGTGGGGGCCTGGTGGAGGCTGCCCCTGGTAGCTGGGGGGTGGGGGTGCAGGGAGACATGAGTGGGGGCCTGGTGGAGGCTGCCCCTGCACTGCTGGGGAGTGGGGGTGGTGGTAGACATGGGTGGGGGCCTGGTGGCGGCTGCCCCTGCACTGCTGGGGGGTGGGGGTACAGGGAGACATGAGTGGGGGCCTGGTGGAGGCTGCCCCTGGTGGCTGGGGGGTGGGGGTGGTGGTAGATATGGGTGGGGGCCTGGTGGAGGTTGCCCCTGGTGGCTGGGTGGTGGGGGTGATAGGGGACATGAGTGGGGGCCTGGTGGAGGCTGCCCCTGGTGGCTGGGGGTGGGGGTGCAGGGAGACATGAGTTGGACATGAGTGGGGGCCTGGTAGAGGCTGCCCCTGCACTGCTGGGGGGTGGGGGTGCAGGGGGACATGTGTGGGAGACTGGTGGAGGCTGCCCCTGCACTGCTAGGGGGAGGGGGTGATGGGAGACATGAGTGGGGGCCTGGTGGAGGCTGCCCCTGGTGGCTGGTGGGTGGGGGTGATGGGAGACATGAGTGGGGGCCTGGTGGAGGCTGCCCCTGCACTGCTGGGGGGTGGGGGTGGTGGTAGACATGGGTGGGGGCCTGGTGGAGGCTGCCCCTGCACTGCTGGGGGGTGGGGGTGCAGGGAGACATGAGTGGGGGCCTGGTGGAGGCTGTCCCTGGTGGCTGGGGGGTGGGGGTGGTGGTAGATGTGGGTGGGGGCCTGGTGGAGGTTGCCCCTGGTGGCTGGGGGGTGGGGGTGATAGGGGACATCAGTGGGGGCCTGGTGGAGGCTGCCCCTGGTAGCTGGGGGGTGGGGGTGCAGGGAGACATGAGTTGGACATGAGTGGGGGCCTGGTGGAGGCTGCCCCTGCACTGCTGGGGGGTGGGGTGGTGGTAGACATGGGTGGCGGCCTGGTGGAGGCTGCCCCTGCACTGCTGGGGGGTGGGGGTGGTGGTAGACATGGGTGGGGGCCTGGTGGAGGCTGCCCCTGCACTGCTGGGGGGTGGGGGTGCAGGGGGACATGTATGGGAGCCTGGTGGAGGCTGCCCCTGCAATGCTGGGGGGTGGGGGTGATGGGAGACATGAGTGGGGGCCTGGTGGAGGCTGCCCCTGGTGGCTGCGGGGTGGGGGTGATGGGAGACATGAGTGGGGGCCTGGTGGAGGCTGCCCCTGCACTGCTGGGGGGTGGGGGTGGTGGTAGACATGGGTGGGGGCCTGGTGGAGGCTGCCCTTGCACTGCTGGGGGGTGGGGGTGCAGGGAGTCATGAGTGGGGGCCTGGTGGAGGCTGCCCCTGGTGGCTGGGGGGTGGGGTGGTGGTAGACATGGGTGGGGGCCTGGTGGAGGCTGCCCCTGCACTGCTGGGGGGTGGGGGTGCAGGGGTCATGTGTGGGAGCCTGGTGGAGGCTGCCCCTGCACTGCTAGGGGGTGGGGGTGATGGGAGACATGAGTGGGGGCCTGGTGGAGGCTGCCCCTGGTGGCTGGTGGGTGGGGGTGATGGGAGACATGAGTGGGGGCCTGGTGGAGGCTGCCCCTGCACTGCTGGGGTGTGGGGGTGGTGGTAGACATGGCTGGGGGCCTGGTGGAGACTGCCCCTGCACTGCTGGGGGGTGGGGGTGCAGGGGGACATGAGTGGGGGCCTGGTGGAGGCTTTCCCTGGTGGCTGGGGGGTGGGGGTGGTGGTAGATGTGGGTGGGGGCCTGGTGGAGGTTGCCCCTGGTGGCTGGGGGGTGGGGGTGATAGGGGACATGAGTGGGGGCCTGGTGGAGGCTGCCCCTGGTAGCTGGGGGGTGGGTGTGCAGGGAGACATGAGTTGGACATGAGTGGGGGCCTGGTGGAGGCTGCCCCTGCACTGCTGGGGGGTGGGGTGATGGGAAACATGAGTGGGGGCCTGGTGGAGGCTGCCCCTGCACTGCTGGGGGGCGGGGGTGGTGGTAGACATGGGTGGGTGCCTGGTGGAGGCTGCCCCTGCACTGCTGGGGGGTGGGGGTGCAAGGGGACATGTATGGGAGCCTGGTGGAGGCTGCCCCTGCACTGCTGGGGGGTGGGGGTGATGGGAGACATGAGTGGGGGCCTGGTGGAGGCTGCCCCTGGTGGCTGCGGGGTGGGGTTGATGGGAGACATGAGTGGGGGCCTGGTGAAGGCTGCCCCTGCACTGCTGGGGGGTGGGGGTAGACATGGGTGGGGGCCTGGTGGAGGCTGCCCCTGCACTGCTGGGGGGTGGGGGTGCAGGGAGACATGAGTGGGGGCCTGGTGGAGGCTGCCCCTGGTGGCTGGGGGGTGGGGTGGTGGTAGACATGGGTGGGGGCCTGGTGGAGGTTGCCCCTGGTGGCTGGGGAGTGGGGGTGCAGGGAGACATGAGTTGGACATGAGTGGGGGCCTGGTGGAGGCTGCCCCTGCACTGCTGGGGGGTGGGGGTGCAGGGGTCATGTGTGGGAGCCTGGTGGAGGCTGTTCCTGCACTGCTGGGGGGTGGGGGTGATGGGAGACATGGGTGGGGGCCTGGTGGAGGCTGCCCCTGCACTGCTGGGGGGTGGGGGTGGTGGTAGACATGGGAGGGGGCCTGGTGGAGGCTGCCCCTGCACTGCTGGGGGGTGGGGGTGCAGGGAGACATGAATGGGGGCCTGGTGGAGGCTGACCCTGGTGGCTGGGGGGTGGGGTGATGGGAGACATGAGTGGGGGCCTGGTGGAGGCTGCCCCTGCACTGCTAGGGGGTGGGGGTGGTGGTAGACATGGGTGTGGGCCTGGTGGAGGATGCCCCTGCACTGCTGGGGGGTGGGGGTGCAGGGAGACATGAGTGGGGGCCTGGTGGAGGCTGCCCCTGGGGGCTGGGGGGTGGGGGTGGTGGTAGACATGGGTGGGGGCCTGGTGGAGGTTGCCCCTGGTGGCTGGGGGGTGGGGTGATAAGGGACATGAGTGGGGGCCTGGTGGAGGCTGCCCCTGCACTGCTGGGGGGTGGGGGTGATGGGAGACATGAGTGGGGGCCTGGTGGAGGCTGCCCCTGGTGGCTGGGGGGTGGGTGTGGTGGGAGACTTGAGTGGGGGCCTGGTGGAGGCTGCCCCTGGTGGCTGGGGAGTGGGGGTGCAGGGAGACATGAGTTGGACATGAGTGGGGGCCTGGTGGAGGCTGCCCCTGCACTGCTGGGGGTTGGGGGTGATGGGAGACATGAGTGGGGGCCTGGTGGAGGCTGCCCCTGGTGGCTGGGGGGTGGGGGTGGTGGTAGACATGGGTGGGGGCCTGGTGGAGGCTGCCCCTGGTGGCTGGGGGGTGGGGGTGGTGGTAGACATGGGTGGGGCCTGGTGGAGGTTGCCCCTGGTGGCTGGGGGGTGGGGGTGCTAGGGGACATGAGTGGGGGCCTGGTGGAGACTGCCCCTGCACTGCTGGGGGGTGGGGGTGGTGGTAGACATGGGTGGGGGCCTGGTGGAGGCTGCCCCTGCACTGCTGGGGGGTGGGGGTGCAGGGGGACATGAGTGGGGGCCTGGTGGAGGCTGTCCCTGGTGGCTGGGGGGTGGTGGTAGTGGTAGATGTGGGTGGGGGCCTGGTGGAGGTTGCCCCTGGTGGCTGGGGGGTGGGGGTGACAGGGGACATGAGTGGGGGCCTGGTGGAGGCTGCCCCTGGTAGCTGGGGGGTGGGGGTGCAGGGAGACATGAGTGGGGGCCTGGTGGAGGCTGCCCCTGCACTACTGGGGAGTGGGGGTGGTGGTAGACATGGGTGGGGGCCTGGTGGCGGCTGCCCCTGCACTGCTGGGGGGTGGGGGTACAGGGAGACATGAGTGGGGGCCTGGTGGAGGCTGCCCCTGGTGGCTGTGGGGTGGGGGTGGTGGTAGATATGGGTGGGGGCCTGGTGGAGGTTGCCCCTGGTGGCTGGGTGGTGGGGGTGATAGGGGACATGAGTGGGGGCCTGGTGGAGGCTGCCCCTGGTGGCTGGGGGTGGGGGTGCAGGGAGACATGAGTTGGACATGAGTGGGGGCCTGGTAGAGGCTGCCCCTGCAATGCTGGGGGATGGGGGTGATGGGAGACATGAGTGGGGGCCTGGTGGAGGCTGCCCCTGCACTGCTGGGGGGTGGGGGTGGTGGTAGACATGGGTGGGGGCCTGGTGGAGGCTGCCCCTGCACTGCTGGGGGGTGGGGGTGCAGGGGGACATGTGTGGGAGACTGGTGGAGGCTGCCCCTGCACTGCTAGGGGGAGGGGGTGATGGGAGACATGAGTGGGGGCCTGGTGGAGGCTGCCCCTGGTGGCTGGTGGGTGGGGGTGATGGGAGACATGAGTGGGGGCCTGGTGGAGGCTGCCCCTGCACTGCTGGGGGGTGGGGGTGGTGGTAGACATGGGTGGGGGCCTGGTGGAGGCTGCCCCTGCACTGCTGGGGGGTGGGGGTGCAGGGAGACATGAGTGGGGGCCTGGTGGAGGCTGTCCCTGGTGGCTGGGGGGTGGGGGTGGTGGTAGATGTGGGTGGGGGCCTGGTGGAGGTTGCCCCTGGTGGCTGGGGGGTGGGGGTGATAGGGGACATCAGTGGGGGCCTGGTGGAGGCTGCCCCTGGTAGCTGGGGGTGGGGGTGCAGGGAGACATGAGTTGGACATGAGTGGGGGCCTGGTGGAGGCTGCCCCTGCACTGCTGGGGGGTGGGGGTGGTGGTAGACATGGGTGGCGGCCTGGTGGAGGCTGCCCCTGCACTGCTGGGGGGTGGGGGTGGTGGTAGACATGGGTGGGGGCCTGGTGGAGGCTGCCCCTGCACTGCTGGGGGGTGGGGGTGCAGGGGGACATGTATGGGAGCCTGGTGGAGGCTGCCCCTGCAATGCTGGGGGGTGGGGGTGATGGGAGACATGAGTGGGGGCCTGGTGGAGGCTGCCCCTGGTGGCTGCGGGGTGGGGGTGATGGGAGACATGAGTGGGGGCCTGGTGGAGGCTGCCCCTGCACTGCTGGGGGGTGGGGGTGGTGGTAGACATGGGTGGGGGCCTGGTGGAGGCTGCCCTTGCACTGCTGGGGGGTGGGGGTGCAGGGAGTCATGAGTGGGGGCCTGGTGGAGGCTGCCCCTGGTGGCTGGGGGGTGGGGTGGTGGTAGACATGGGTGGGGGCCTGGTGGAGGCTGCCCCTGCACTGCTGGGGGGTGGGGGTGCAGGGGTCATGTGTGGGAGCCTGGTGGAGGCTGCCCCTGCACTGCTAGGGGGTGGGGGTGATGGGAGACATGAGTGGGGGCCTGGTGGAGGCTGCCCCTGGTGGCTGGTGGGTGGGGGTGATGGGAGACATGAGTGGGGGCCTGGTGGAGGCTGCCCCTGCACTGCTGGGGGGTGGGGGTGGTGGTAGACATGGCTGGGGGCCTGGTGGAGGCTGCCCCTGCACTGCTGGGGGGTGGGGGTGCAGGGGGACATGAGTGGGGGCCTGGTGGAGGCTTTCCCTGGTGGCTGGGGGGTGGGGGTGGTGGTAGATGTGGGTGGGGGCCTGGTGGAGGTTGCCCCTGGTGGCTGGGGGGTGGGGGTGATAGGGGACATGAGTGGGGGCCTGGTGTAGGCTGCCCCTGGTAGCTGGGGGGTGGGGGTGCAGGGAGACATGAGTTGAACATGAGTGGGGGCCTGGTGGAGGCTGCCCCTGCACTGCTGGGGGGTGGGGTGATGGGAAACATGAGTGGGGGCCTGGTGGAGGCTGCCCCTGCACTGCTGGGGGGCGGGGGTGGTGGTAGACATGGGTGGGTGCCTGGTGGAGGCTGCCCCTGCACTGCTGGGGGGTGGGGGTGCAAGGGGACATGTATGGGAGCCTGGTGGAGGCTGCCCCTGCACTGCTGGGGGGTGGGGGTGATGGGAGACATGAGTGGGGGCCTGGTGGAGGCTGCCCCTGGTGGCTGCGGGGTGGGGGTGATGGGAGACATGAGTGGGGGCCTGGTGAAGGCTGCCCCTGCACTGCTGGGGGGTGGGGGTAGACATGGGTGGGGGCCTGGTGGAGGCTGCCCCTGCACTGCTGGGGGGTGGGGTGCAGGGAGACATGAGTGGGGGCCTGGTGGAGGCTGCCCCTGGTGGCTGGGGGGTGGGGTGGTGGTAGACATGGGTGGGGGCCTGGTGGAGGTTGCCCCTGGTGGCTGGGGAGTGGGGGTGCAGGGAGACATGAGTTGGACATGAGTGGGGGCCTGGTGGAGGCTGCCCCTGCACTGCTGGGGGGTGGGGGTGATGGGAGACATGAGTGGGGGCCTGGTGGAGGCTGGCCCTGCACTGCTGGGGTGTGGGGGGGGGGTGGTAGACATGGGTGGGGGCCTGGTGGAGGCTGCCCCTGCACTGCTGGGGGGTGGGGGTGCAGGGGTCATGTGTGGGAGCCTGGTGGAGGCTGTTCCTGCACTGCTGGGGGGTGGGGGTGATGGGAGACATGGGTGGGGGCCTGGTGGAGGCTGCCCCTGCACTGCTGGGGGGTGGGGGTGGTGGTAGACATGGGAGGGGGCCTGGTGGAGGCTGCCCCTGCACTGCTGGGGGGTGGGGGTGCAGGGAGACATGAATGGGGGCCTGGTGGAGGCTGACCCTGGTGGCTGGGGGGTGGGGTGATGGGAGACATGAGTGGGGGCCTGGTGGAGGCTGCCCCTGCACTGCTAGGGGGTGGGGGTGGTGGTAGACATGGGTGGGGGCCTGGTGGAGGATGCCCCTGCACTGCTGGGGGGTGGGGGTGCAGGGAGACATGAGTGGGGGCCTGGTGGAGGCTGCCCCTGGGGGCTGGGGGGTGGGGGTGGTGGTAGACATGGGTGGGGGCCTGGTGGAGGTTGCCCCTGGTGGCTGGGGGGTGGGGTGATAAGGGACATGAGTGGGGGCCTGGTGGAGGCTGCCCCTGCACTGCTGGGGGGTGGGGGTGATGGGAGACATGAGTGGGGGCCTGGTGGAGGCTGCCCCTGGTGGCTGGGGGGTGGGTGTGGTGGGAGACTTGAGTGGGGGCCTGGTGGAGGCTGCCCCTGGTGGCTGGGGAGTGGGGGTGCAGGGAGACATGAGTTGGACATGAGTGGGGGCCTGGTGGAGGCTGCCCCTGCACTGCTGGGGGTTGGGGGTGATGGGAGACATGAGTGGGGGCCTGGTGGAGGCTGCCCCTGGTGGCTGGGGGGTGGGGGTGGTGGTAGACATGGGTGGGAGCCTGGTGGAGGCTGCCCCTGGTGGCTGGGGGGTGGGGGTGGTGGTAGACATGGGTGGGGCCTGGTGGAGGTTGCCCCTGGTGGCTGGGGGGTGGGGGTGATAGGGGACATGAGTGGGGGCCTGGTGGAGACTGCCCCTGCACTGCTGGGGGGTGGGGGTGATGGGAGACATGAGTGGGGGCCTGGTGGAGGCTGCCCCGGGTGGCTGGGGGGTGGGGGTGGTGGGAGACATGAGTGGGGGCCTGGTGGAGGCTGCCCCTGGTTGCTGGGGGGTGGGGGTGCAGGGAGACATGAGTTGGACATGAGTGGGGGCCTGGTGGAGGCTGCCCCTGCACTGCTGGGGGGTGGGGGTGATGGGAGACATGAGTGGGGGCCTGGTGGAGGCTGCCCCTGCACTGCTGGGGGGTGGGGGTGGTGGTAGACATGGGTGGGGGCCTGGTGGAGGCTGTCCCTGCACTGCTGGGGGGTGGGGGTGCAGGGAGACATGAGTGGGGCCCTGGTGGAGGCTGCCCCTGGTGGCTGGGGGGTGGGGTGGTGGTGGACATGGGTGGGGCCTGGTGGAGGTTGCCCCTGGTGGCTTGGGGGTGGGGGTGTAAGGGGACATGAGTGGGGGCCTGGTGGAGGCTGCCCCTGCACTGCTGGGGGGTGGGGGTGATGGGAGACATGAGTGGGGGCCTGGTGGAGGCTGCCCCTGCACTGCTGGGGGGTGGGAATGGTGGTAGACATGGGTGGGGGCCTGGTGGAGGCTGCCCCTGCACTGCTGGGGGGTGGGGGTGGTGGTAGACATGAGTGGGGGCCTGGTGGAGGCTGCCCCTGGTGGCTGGGGGTGCAGGGGGACATGCGTTGGTGGGCAGTAGTGCAAGGTAACATGTGGGTTGGCTGGGGGGCATGGCCATGGTGGATGGGGTGCCTGCAGGACATGTGCAGGGTAGGCCACTGTGGTGTGGGCCACCTGCAGGGGCCGTGGAGGGTGTAGAGGGAGGACCCACACGTGCAATTCACGTGTGGTGCTCCCCGCGCACCTCTGTAATACACGTACCCTGATGGAATCGCGTGTGATACTTCCCGTGCACCCCTGAAATACACGTACCCTGCTGATTTTGCGTGTGATACTTCCCGCGCACCCCTGGAATACACGTACCCTGCTGTTTGTGCATGTGATACTTCCCGCGCACCCCTGGAATACACGTACCCTGATGGAATCGCGTGTGATACTTCCCGCGCACCCCTAAGATACACGTACCCTGCTGCTTTTGCGTGTGATACTTCCCGCGCACCCCTGAAATACACGTACCCTGCTGTTTTTGCGTTTGATACTTCCCGCGCACCCCTGAAATACACGTACCCTGATGGAATTGCGTGTGAAACTTCCCACGCACCCCTGAAATACACGTACCCTGCTGCTTTTGCGGGTGTTACTTCCCACGCACCCCTGATGCACACGTACACAGGACAATCGCGTGTGGAACTTCCCGCGAACCACTGAAATACACGTTCCCCGCTTGGCATTTGCTGTTTGCCAGCCCTGTGAACTGGTCCAGGGTTAGCGCAGCCCTTTGCGATTATTTGGGGATTTTGGAGGCTTTGCACGAGGGCGTTCTTGGGGGAGTAACTGGCGCTGCTGCAGGGTCGCAGCGCCACGCTGCGCCACGGCTAGTTTTGGATGCGAAAACCCATGAATACGCTGTGCGCGGAAATCGATTTTAGCGCACGCCAGCCGCGTGCGCCACTTTTGTGAAAATTTCTATGAATTACCCTCTAAATCTGTTATTACTGGGGACAAAATTGATGACACCCAAGTTATTTCTGAAGAAGTCTGACTCAGTCGTTACACCAGTATTTACAAACACCCATTAAACATTGATGAAGTGGGGTTTGGGGTTACCTTTAACACTGCCCAATAGTGTAATACGTCATGAGACTGGTTTATCCTCCTTAGAAATGTGGATACTGTGGGCTAAAATGTCATTGTTGTACAAAATTGTATCTCCTCTACCTAAATCAATCTTTATGTCATTTAATCTTTTTTTGATGCGGAATACGCTTTCATCTTTGACCCAGTTTGGAAATGTTCTCCAGGAACATCTGATCTCTACTGGTGCGGACAAGCCTTTCTTTATTGGGAATTTGTCACTAACTAAAAATAAACTATTTGACCATGATTGCTGTGCCTTAATAGACAATTTGGGTACCATCTATTTATATAAGCATATAGTTACTTCCCTAGAGAAATGTCGTCCCTACTAAAGTATAGTTCCCCTTTTCCTTCTGCCAAAGTTTGTAATTTATACATGAGATTTAAATTCAATGGAGTGCCTGGGGCTGAGGGTCTTGGTTGCTAATGCACTCAGAATGTATAGGCTGTGCAATAGTGCTGAGAGTATTGAAGCAATTAAGCACCTTGTATAATTTTATGAGAAAAACTTTCACATTGCTCTGAATGTTTTATTTTGGATGGAGACATCCTTTTATGGTCTGACTTGATGGTGGGTAATAGCAACTGATAGCTCTTAACAGATTGTTCATAGACATTTTTGAAATGCTAGGAGTCCATATTTGATTTTGTATTACTTGTACATTTAAATGTTTTCTGTGTTCTTCATCTTTAAGAATAATCGTAATGAATTTCAAAATGTGTTATCTTATGAATCATGGATATTACAGACTATTGTTAGAAAAAGTGAAAAGATTTTACTTGCTAAACCAACTCACTTAATAAAATAAACAACAAAAAAAAATATTTTGTATTTTCTCTCACCCAACTCTCTATTTCATTTAGAAGTGTCGTAGCGGAGCCGGCCTCAGTTGAAGGCTGAGGTCTAAGGCCTCAACCTATCGGGGCCTTCGCCTCATTCTACCAGAGCCTTGTGCCTCTCGGCATCAAAGAAATCCTTTTACTATTCTGGATGGGCATTAGCTTAAGATTGTGCCCGGTCCATTCATAAATGGCTGCCGGGTCCTCATGGCATGCTGCACCGCTGACTGCAAGCAGCTTTCCAAGTTGCAATAAATCCCCTCCTGCCATGCTCTACCATTGACTGGGGCTCTTTCAAAAGGAAGCATACAGATTGTGCCGGCTGGAGCAGGCCTCGGTCAAAGGCCTCAACCTAGTGTATGTTTTTGGGCACCTGTGGGTGGCCCGCAGAGCAGGGTATGGGCTGGTGGCAGCTCCATGCTGAATTTGACAGGTCCTCTGAGTATCCTCCATTTTGGGATACCCAGGCCCTGCCATTGGAATCAGTTGATTCCTGATGGAAAACAAGATGGCCCCTGTGGCCTCTTGCTTTCTATTGCTTGTTACCTTGTTTTCCCAAAGTCTTGGGAAGCCCTGACTCCGTCCCTTCCCCCTGACTGGCTGTTGGGTGGAAGTTCCATATATGGTGTTGTTGTGAAGTCCAGTCCAGACTGGCTGGAGATTTCCCAGTGACTGTATGTTATGGGTACGCCCTGTGGGTGGGAGCTGGGTGAATGGAGTGTGTGACCAATATGCACTTCTTGTTGTGGATGTCTGGTTTCTAGTATGTAATACAAAGAATGAGACAGCCCTGGAAGTCAGACCCTCGAAAGGCTTGTTGTATATAGGTTGTGCATTTGGATGTTATCCAAATGCAATATCTGTTAGTGCATCTCTTGTTAGTGCAACATAGGCCATCAATAGGGCTGAGCCATTCCATGGTAGAACTCCATCGTGTCATCTATTATGGAGTGCTATTGCTTTAGAATGTTGTTCTTTGACTGCTGTCAGTTGGACCCTGGACATGGCCTGTGTTGGGGGTCTCTCACTATGCTGCATGAAATAAAGACAATAAAGCTGTCTTAATATAATGATGTTGTCACTTGCCTTCATCCTTACAATGGCGACGAGGATGGGATGTTATTGAATATCCTTGTTGAAGGCGAGCAGAAGCAGAGACCCCGACCGACACGTAATGTGAAGTGGCTGTGCTACATTGGCTACAGGACCGGAGGAACCGAGGGAAGGAAGGAACGGATGTCCAGGAGGTGGCTGTGCTGGTGGCTGTCTGACTTTTGCTCCTCTGCGCTCCCACTGTGGAAGCCGCTGCCGCTTGCTGTTTCGTTTCTGCAGCACTGTAGCGGATCCAGTCACAGGTGCAGGCGGGCACCGACACTATCCGTTCCGAGTGCCGTGAGCTGCCCAGAAGGCTGACCGTATTGCAGACGGTTTTGAAGGCTGTCGGGAGTATTACCGTGCAACGCGGACTGAACCGCGGCATTAAAAGATCCTGTGGAGTCCCAATCCCTGCGCCCCCCTGAACCACTGCGGCTCCTACAGAGACGAGTTTTCAGCTGCTCTCGAGCGGGCTGTGAGAGGGGCTCGCCAAGCTCCTCCCATCACGCGGAAGCGGCGCAGCCTAACCAGGAGACAAGCTCCTCAAAAGCAAGGCTGGTAATAGGGCCGGGCGGGTGATTTACCACGCCCCCACCCGTCACGTGGGACCAGGCAGAGAAAATCAGGAAGTGCAATCCCTGAACGTGGCTGTGGCGCTGCGTCCTTTTCAGACGTGACTGTGACTGTCTCTGGAAAAGTGGATTTCGTGATTTTGCCCAGGGCCCATTGTGGGAAGGCAAATTAGGTTTGGACCATCACGGGGCACCTCAGGTGAGGAAAAGCACGCTACCTGTGTGTCAACTGGTCAAATGAATATTTGATTGCGGTGTATACTTCTTCTTGTATACATCCCGTCTGATGTGTCTGTAGCACTCGCATAACACGCAATCAAAGTAAAGGATTTGTGTTTTTGCCGAGGGCCCTCGCGAGAAGGCAAATTGATTTAGAACTACTGTGAGGCATTACAGGTGAGCAGTGGAAGATTATATTAACGACTTCTTTAGATTCTCATGGTTTGGTGAGGATGGAATGGATTATTTGTCCGTTAAAGGATAATTACCTGGATTGTAAATCAGCAGGAGCACATATACAGTGTCGCTGTGCTCACCCTCCACATTGAAATTTTCAGGTGCACTCTGGGAATAACATGCCAGATATTTGTGGAACTTGACAGTACTGCATTGCCATTTCAAGCATTTCAAGAGAAGGCTAATAGTGTGGCAGTGTATTAGGAACTGAAGATATGGCACTGTCTGGTGTTCCCGGTCCACAAGTATTCATGCCCTCTCCAGGCCCACCGAGGATAAAATGGGCACCCTGGAAAAAGGGTTTTCTCCATTATGTTAAGGCCACATGTGGTAATGGCATGTCTGTTGAGCGTAAGGTTGCCATGCTAATGCATTTTATGGGCTATGAAGGCCAGAGGATATATGACACATTACCTGATGTTAGTGAATTGGACATTGAGGAGGGAGCTAATGATTTTGATCTTGCTTTAATGAAACTTGATAAACATTTTGAAGCTAAAACTAGCACAGTGTTGGAAGGATACCATTTTGGCATGAGATGCCAACATGAAGGAGAATCTGTTGAAGACTATATAACTGCGTTGAGACATTTATCTTTACATTGCACATTTGGTAATGGGTTGGAAGAACATATAAGGGATCAGTTTATGATTCATTGTTCCAATGATAAGATACGGGAGGAGGTTTGGTTAAAAGACGATCCTAGTTTGTAGGAATTTATTAGCATTGCAAAAAGGATTGAACATACATTGCAGTGCATAGCAAAATTGTCTGTAAAAGAAAGTAAGTCGGTTGGACGCATTGAGGTGTTAAGGGTGGGTGATAAGAAGGGAGCATACCCCAAAGAAAAGAAGAAACAGAAAAACAGACCCATTAGGCGAAATGAAAATACTCAAATTAAGGGTGGGGGGGCTGAACAAGCCAATAAAGGCGCCCAGAAAGACAATTCCCAGTTCAATGCAAAGAGGGAAGGTTATGTTTTCGGTGTGGGAGTGCACGGCATCTATCTACATCTCCCATATGTCCTGGGAGGCGTGCCAATTGTAATATATGTATGAAATGGGGTCATTTTGAAAATTGCTGTAAAAACTATCGGATACGAGCAAGTAGTAAAGGAACACTTCTTATTGAAGAATATGATGGTCCCTCCTCAGAGGAGGCGGATATTTCTGAAAATGAAATTGTTACGGTGCATATGGTAAAATGTTTAGAAACTGATGAATGTGTGCATCCTTTAGCATGGATAGAGGTGAATGGTCATTATGTTAAAATGATTGCTGACTCATGTTCAAAGATCACGTTAATGTCCAAAATGGTTTTTGAAAATGTGATTGGTGGTGCCATTGAACAACTACGCCCATCCGATAAGACCCCAGGGGGATATAATGGTGAAAGAATAGAGATTTTGGGGTGTTGTGATGCAGAATTAAAATTTAAAGGGAGGGTAACGCATGGAAGAATATATGTCACAGAGAGAGGAGAAACATTGTTGGGTTGGAGGGAACAAAGAGGGTTAAAAATTAAGTTAGACCCCAATGGTGAAGAACAGGTTTTCAATGTAGTCTACCCTCCAGAGTCCAGTGGTAAGAGAGCCAAATGTGAAATGGTAACAAAATACTCCGAAGTGTTTTGTGAAAAGGTAGGTTGTCTTAAGGGAATGGTTCACAAGATTGTGATAAAGGAAGGAAGTAAACCGATTGCGTCAAAGCTTAGGCCGTTACCGCTGCCAATGAGGAGCAGTACGGGATGAATTGGTAAAGCTGGAGAAGGAAGGAATTATTGATCAAGGCAGTAGAGTGGATATCTCCTGTGGTGGTGGTGAAGAAGGGAAATGGTGATTTGAGGGTGTGCATCGATTTGAGAGAGCTCAATCGCTGTGTTGTGGCGGATCGCCATACGTTACCAAATATGGGAGAGCTTTTAAGCAGGATTGGGAGTGCAAAATGTTTTGCTAAGCTTGACATGGCGAGCGCTTATCATCAGATTGGTTTGGATACCGAGTCCCGTAAGTTAACTGCTTTCATTTCGTATGAAGGCATATACCAATTTAAACGCATGCCATTTGGATTGGTATCTGCTTCCTCGGTGTTCCAGAAGGTGATGGACAAATTACTAAAGGAAGTCAATGGAGTCTGGTGTTTTCAGGATGATGTACTCATTTGTGGGAAAGATGAGCATGAATTGAGAAGTAGGCTGGATGTGGTCCTAAAGATATTTAAGTCGAGAGGAATAACTTTGAGGGGCAAGAAGTGCGTTTTCATGACTCAGGTTGTAGAATATTTGGGTCATGAGATATCTGAACAAGGTCTCAGACCGAAAAAGAATTTAGTGGAGTCTATTGTGAAAACTCAGCCACCAAAGAACAAGGGTGAATTAAGGTCATTTTTGGGTACTCTTGAATTTTATCATCGATTTGTGGAGAATTATGCAGATTGCATAACAAATTTGAGGGCATTACTAAGGAAAGGTGTTGAATTTGTATGGAGCAATGAATGTGAGAGAGAATTTGAGGAGATGAAGAGGAAAATCGATATGGCAAAACCCTTGTCGATGTTTGATACCAGGAAGAAAACAAATCTTTCTGTGGATGCCAGTGACACTGGCGTAGGAGTGGTTATGCTACAGCCAGATTTTGATGGGAAAGAGATGGTGGTGATGCATGCATCCCGCATGCTAAGGGGTGCAGAATTAAATTACTCCATGCTGGAGAACGAGGCTCTGGCGTGCCACTGGGGGATTGAAAAAATGAAGAATTTGGTCTGGGGACAGGAATTTGTTCTAAGAACCGATCATAGACCTCTAAAGTCAATTTTTTTAAAACAAAGGTCTTGACAAGGTATCAAGGAGAGTAGCTGGATGGGTAACCAGACTACAGTGTCACAAATTTGTAATTGAGGTAGTTGCTGGTAAAGAAAATGTTAAGGCTGATCATGCCTCAAGGATGAAACTTGAGGATAACGTGGCTGATAATGACAGAAGTGTGTATGGTGAAAATGAAATGGTGTTTGCTACTGTGGAAGGCATTATACAGAAACAGGAGTGGATTCAGGCTTTAAAATCAAGTGAGATGTGGAGACGGATCATTACTTTTGTAGAAAGTGAATGGCCAGAGAAAAGACTATTATCGAATGAAGAAAGGTCAATGTGGGAGGTGAGGAATTAATTGTTATTGAAAGGAGAGATGTTATACCGGTGGGACAAATTGGTTGTTCCGGGATGTTTGAGAAGTAAATTAATAAGTCGTGCACACCAAGGTCACATAGGTGTGTGTAAGACTAAGGAAGTAATTAAAGTTGATTACTTGTGGCCAGGGATGGATCGTGAAATTGAAAAGGTTGTGGGTGCTTGCACTGACTGTATCAAGTCAGGGAAAAACCTACTTGCTATGTCTCAACCAATGGGGAAAACTAGCACCCCAGCAGGTGTGTGGCAAGACCTGTGTATGGATGTTTGGGTCCATTGGATATGGGTGCGGGTAAAGGAAGGTTCATTCTCGTACTGGTTGATATCTTTTCTAGATGTACTGAGTTCAGGATTTTGAGGGAAGTTACCTGTCAACGGATAATAGAATTTCTGGAAGATGTTTTTGAAAGGGAGGGTTTACCTAGAAGTATCCTCACCGATAATGGCCCACAATTCGTGGGGAAAATGTTCTTAGAGTATCTTGGCAAATGTGGTGTCAAACACAAAAGGACACCTTTATACTACCCTCAAGCAAATGGGATGGTTGAGAGGGTCAACAGATCTATTATGGAAGCTATTCGTGGAGCGAATGTGAGTGGACTGGATAGAAAGGTAGCTGTGAGAGATAGATTGTATGCATTAAGGATGGCTCCACGGATTGAAACAGGAATCAGTGCTTTTGAATTAATGAGAGGACGAAAAGCTAATACTTGTGTAACACCTGCCTGGTTGGGCAGGGCAAGAGAATCAGATGCAGTGGTGGATGACGTGAGGAAAAAGATGGATGCCCGCAAAGGTAGGTGGGTGGAGAGAGTTAATGAGAAAAATCCAAAAAGAAAAACTGTGGTTGAGGTTGGGGATTTGGTGCGTATAAGAAGGGCGGTTGTCTCTTATCCAAATGCAATATCTGTTAGTGCATCTCTTGTTAGTGCAACATAGGCCAGCAATAGGGCTGAGTCATTCCATGGTAGAACTCCATCGTGTCATCTATTATGGAGTGCTATTGCTTTAGAATGTTGTTCTTTGTCTGCTGTCACTTGGACCCTGGACATGGCCTGTGTTGGGGGTCTCTCACTATGCTGCATGAAATAAAGACAATAAAGCTGTCTTAATATAATGATGTTGTCACTTGCCTTCATCTTTACAAGGCTGCCGACCCGAGACGGGACTGCCGAGGAGAACGAAGCAAAGCACCCGGACTTCGCCGCTGTCGAAATCTATTGCCGTCGACCAGGGTTCGCAGGTTTGTGAAACTGCTGGAGGCCCGTCGAAGTTGTGTTGCCGACCACTTTGTCCCGCCGGAGAGAGTCGAGGACGACCAACGCGCTGAGGAGAATCCACCGGTGGGTTTCCCGCCACCTAAAGGCCACAAAGACTTCGACAACTCGACGCCCTTGTTGGGCCACAGTTCTTCTGAAACTATTTGCGGTCCTGAACAATCCATCGCCGAGGTGCCCCGCACACCTCATCCTCACAGGACGTTGCTGACGAGCACCGCCTGGATCGACGTCGTGGTCTCGGCACCCTTGAACTTCTCATCGACCCTGTTGACGCCAAGTTCACCATCTTCGACGCCTCTCGACGATCCGCGGCTCCTGCTTTAAAGGGAGTCACTCAAGAAGGATCCTTCGACGCGTCTTCGAAGAACTCTACTCCACCAGGTACATTGGGGGGTAAAACATTATAGGAGAGAACAAGACTATTGAGCAATATATGGACTGGGCTTGTGCTATATATCTTAATTTTACAGGTTGCCCAGGTGGGGGGATCGCCACAGAGAACTGTGTCTAGTGGTAGGGGCCAGAAATCTGCCTATTATTTCAACCATCTTGCATTCTTTCCTATCTCTATTGCTGGTGTCCTTGTTATTGATCTGTGTGACATTCTAACAGTATAGCTGATGCACTTTAATGAGATCTGATAATATTGGTGGTACCACTTTAGAATTGTATATATTTATCATTGTTGATTTCCGAGTACAAACTGCGTTATTGTGATTGTGTACATACCTTTGAATATTAATTATATAAAGACTGTGTTTTCAGTAATACAGTGTGTGGACATTCCTTTGTGGGGGTTCGGGGACTACACTGTACTTAAGAACCAGCCTGCATCACCTCCCGAGAAGCTAGGCCTTGATTGCTCGTCCATTGCTACCGAATAGAGAATCCTGGCTGGGGTCCTCTGTGCCTCTCCTCTACCATATAGAGAGCAGAAGTACAGGCACCCCCCACCAGTATCTTTACATCCCCCGTACCATGAGGTGAGGCTTTGCCGGTTTGCACACACACACCTATGTAATCTGTAACCAATAAGCCTGTTCTTGCACTTTGTGAATTGCACTATGCGCTTTCTGTAACTAGCGCCTACATACCTATGGGTTTTGTGTGCTGAAATAAATGCAAAAATAAAAAAAAGAAATTTAAAATAGCAAATACCTTACTCATAATATCTAATAGGGAGATTGGCCTACAATTTATAATTGCTTCACTGGCTCCCTGTGGCTGCAAGGATCAACTTCAAGACCCTCTTCATTGTCCACAAGGCTTTCTAGGGCCTGGGACTGCTCTACCTCCAACTTTCTCTTCCAAAATGTCTTCCTTCTCGAGCTCTCCGCTCATCCATCTCCATCTCCCTGCGGGTCAGACACTTCTCCAAGCAGAGAGTTGGGGTAGATCTACATGTTCGGCTGGGGCCTCCCTCTGGAACAGCCTCCCTGCCTCTTTCAAACGTAAGCAGAACCACCTGTGGTTCCTGAAGCAACTCAAGATCTTCTTTTTCGCTTCCGCTTTCTCTCTTCCTCTCTCCTGCTGATGTCCCCGACTGTTCTGCGCACTGGTCACCTGGATACCCTCTGAACTCGGGTCCAGACTCCTACATGTCCAGTTGCCCTCGCAGTGCCTCCGGGCTCCCCAGCATTTAAGGGTCTGCAAGCCTACAGTCCCTTCTCCCTGCACTTATGAGCCACCCGCTGGCTGCACTTGTGAGTTAACTGCACTTCCCCTTCCCCCACCCTGGCACTTCTCCCCTTCCCTATTTCCCGCATTTGCGCGATCTCGATCTGAAGGACACAAGGACTAGTAAGATAGTTATTTTGTCCTGCCTCTGTTCCCCCTTCCCTTGCCTCGTCACACCTAGAAACACTTCTGTACACGCACTTTAGAAATGCCACACCATAGCAGGTCATGTCATAATTATCGAGATTCTCAAGGGAGCCTTTGTTATAAATAAGGGTCGCATTGGACTTAAGTCAAGTAGCCAGCAGGAGAGATGCGTCACTTATTTTCCGGTACAGTACTGGGGGATTAGACTTCAATATTATGTTTGCTATGCCTCCTGGGCCTGGACCACCAGCGGTATCTACTTTTCTGAATGCCCCCTTCAGGGCCTGATTCACAGAGCATTTTCCAATGAGATTGCGCTCTTATAAAAGGATTCTCAATGTCCTCCTTGGTGAAATGGCGCCCCCAATTCCTTAATGCTCCGCATTGTAAGAAGAACTTTATCCGTAGACATAAACTTACTCGTTAGATGCCTTGTATAATCCTTTTCAGGGACATAATTCATTTGCTCCTCACCAGGAGAATGCGCCAAAACTGCGCCATGTTATAATTGATCTTTTTGGAGGCCAGTTGCACTCTTTTCGTATTCTTCTGCGATTTTGACCAATTCTTACAATTTTTATTTGAATGCCCTCCTCAAATGTATTGTACCTTTCACACCATAGTGAGAAAGGTCCAAAGATGGCAGGGACTTAGGTAGTGCCTTTTTACGTTCTACCATCGTTGGGTACTATCTTGTCCTAGATTGCTTAAATTCAGAGGTTTGAATTCCGTGAACCGAAAATGGCGGTTTTGTTGTAAATGATTTGATAATTTCCAAAAACCTCTTGGGGGAGACATGATCTTTCTCCATTATACCCCTCCCCTTCAACATATGCAATATAATCCTTTAACATGAATTCCAGCCTTTTAAGTGGACCCTTTAATGATAATCTGCGTATAATCTGTTTCTAACGAACCCAGTAGGACTTACTCTTCCCTGAAATTTTGCATGGATTCCCAACTCCAGAATAAAGGGTGCATGATTGCTATGGCCCATGTGTTGTATAGTGAAAGCCTGTACTTTCAAATAAATTTCAACAGATGTACAAATATAACTCAGTGTATGTATTCGTTTCTTATTCGTCCAAAACCATTTCCCCAAAATGTCACCTTTCGTGCAACCAATTAACATTATTAACTTCCCTCTGGAACCGCCTCCCTGCCTGCCTGAAACTTGAGGAGAACTGGCTGAGACTGAAACTGCACTGGTCCCCTGGCTACCCTCTGATCTCGGGCCCAGGTTGCCTCCCCCGCCAGTTGCACACCGGCACTGCTCCCCGGCAAACCCCGTTCTTTGGGACTGTTTTCTGCATCCCTACAGTCCCCTACCATCCTTTGACACCTGATGTCTGCACTTACCCTTGCACTTGACAACAGCAAGCCACACTTTTTGATTATTGCTTTTATTTATTATATTTTTTTTTTTTACTGTCGATCCCATGTACTGCACGGTCCCCTCCCTCTTCCCTCCGCACTTTTCCCCTCCCCACTTCCCCTGCACTTGCGCAATCTCAATGACACCTGGCTTAGTAAGATTGTTGTCTCCATCTTCCCTCTGTTCCCCCTTCCTTGCCTCGTTGCGCCTTGAAACACTTGCATATAGGCGCATTATAAATGCCATATCACATCATATCATATCATATCATTGCTGGCATAATTCTGAACAGCTCTATCGCTGTCTCTTCCGTCTTTTCCTTTAATGCCAGTTGCATTTACATGTGGGTCTCCTCAGGGATCATCCCTCTCTCCTGTCCTATTCAACGTTTACATGCAGCCTAATGCGAAGCTCATCCAGTCCCATGGCTTCCTGTGTTATTCTTATGTGGATGATGCACAGATCATGGCCCGTCGCGATCTCTCGAAAGCCAAGACTGCTTCTCGGTTGAGGTCGTGTTTGGAATCCGTGGGTATCTGGATAAGCAACAATTGGCTGAAGTTGAACAGTGATAAAAGAGAGGTGCTGGTGGTGCAACCTTCTCAGCTGTTTCTCTGTGGACCCCTTTTTTCTGGCCCTCCTCACTTGGCCCTTTTCCTTCATCAGTTTCTATGGTTTGGTTTTTAGGATCTCAGCCTCTCTATCAGCTGAAGCCCAAGTAAGCGCTGTTTGTCAAGTTGGTCATTACCAACTCAAGGTGCTTCATAAAGTCTTGACTTATTTACTATCTCATCTCTGAAGCCCAGTGGTTGCTTCACTGGACTTGGGCACTCTAGATTATTGTAATTCTCTTTTCTGGCGCAACCTGCCTACCTTATTAAGCATCTCCAAGTGCTGCAGAACTTGGTTGCAAGGATAGACACACAAACTGTGCGTGGAGTTCATGCCTCTCCAATTCTTCGGTCGCTTCACTGGCTCCCAGTATCTAAGCGGATTGCTTTTGAGTCTCTTTGCATTGCTCACCATGCCTTTTATGGTATGGACGATGAATATCTAGAATCTAAGTTTCGCCCTCCATCCCTTCCAGAGTTCTTCGTTCGCAAGATGCATGTCTTATTCAGATCCCACGCATAAGATTCTACCGAATTGGGGGCCGGGCTTTGTCTGTGGCGGCAAGCAGGCTGTGGAACCAACTGTTACGCTCACTCCGTGCTACAGAGGACTATCTTCTCTTTAGCCGTTCCTTAAAAACGTATCTTTTCAACTGAGTCAGAACCTTCTGCTCGGCCAGCTCTCCTGGCACGGGGTTGCCCCTAGTGCCAAGATCCTCTGCTGTACATGCACTCTAGAAATAAAGCTAACATAACATAATACAGCCCACCTTGTTACTCCCTCATTTCTCTCTTTATGTAATAATTGCACCTCCATAAACTTCAATCTGACCATTCATGTCTTGGATTAGATCAGGGCACAGAGAATTGAAATCAACAGCTAAAATAGCACGTGATGTGACAAACACTGGAATCCACTGTTATAACAGATGAGTAACCTTATTCCTAGCCTCCCTATCACAGACAAGGGAGGGTGGACTGTAAGTATTTACCACCAAGCAGTGCCCCGGGGTTGCTTCAATGTGCAAGTTGGGTGAACATGTAAACCATCCTAACATTCTGAGTGCATTTATAAGGTTTCATCTTTTTTATCAGACGATACTGCTATTGCTAGGACATGAAATGGCCTGGCCCTTTGTCCCTTGCAACCTTTTTTTACCACAATATCAAAACCATTCAACTAAACGGGGTCCACCAGCCACGTTTCCTGTCAATGGATATCATGGATGCGGAGCTATTGTAAAACAACCTGTGGATTTAAAAATCTATTAGGACACCTTGCAGGCTACACTACGATATTTTAATCAATATTAGGAATTCTTCAGAGAGGAGGTGTACAAGGCGCTTGGAAGCCAAGTGCAATCAATGCTATCACTCACTTGAGTCGTGCAGTCACCTTGTGTAATTGGTCACCTGTGATTTAATGAATGGGTCACATTTCATGTTCAGTTTCTCCCCCACCTCTCACCTTCTTAGTCACTAGGGCCTGAGTTTTGGATGAAGTTTGCAGTCGACTCTTGCTTTCTTTGTTGCACTTGTAATAATGTTTGGAACAACAGTTGCAGTAAAGTGACCAGAGTATATAACAACACCTCTTGCTCAACAGAAAACTCAAACCAGTCTACATCCTTGGTTAGAATCAGAGGCCTGGGAAGCTCATGGGACTACGTCAATATAGCTGTCCTGTTCAGCCGCAGGCCTCTCAATTCTTCCTGTATTGCATTTAGCTCTAAACCCGTAGTCGCGACCACTTTCCCGGCTTGACTTCTATCACTCTCACTATCTACATCTTCTCAATTGCCAAACGTCAGGTCTAAGCTTAGGGACTGGTCCAAAATGACATCCTCCTCCCCGCTGTTATCAAATGCTACTGTCAGTTGTTTGCTCCTGGTTGTGTTTACCAGTTCTTTTGCCTGTCTTTGTTGTTTCTTTTCCATGGGGATTTGTTGTGTCCCCATGTCTATTAGGGTTGTTTGTCATAAAGGTACATATATCTTCAATGTTACCTCTTGAGGTCTGCTTGACTTTCTGCCCATTACACATTAATTTCTA
The DNA here is from genome assembly GCF_040938575.1 of Ambystoma mexicanum. Classification (NCBI taxonomy): domain Eukaryota; kingdom Metazoa; phylum Chordata; class Amphibia; order Caudata; family Ambystomatidae; genus Ambystoma; species Ambystoma mexicanum. The sequence goes on along the minus strand of NC_090923.1, from coordinate 35,688,669 downwards.
ACATATTGATACATTGAATGTGTTTGCAGCTTACCAGGAACAACCCACAACAGCCATATATCTGGGAAAATAATATCCTATCACATCAGTCTACTGTGGCTAAAGGTAGAGACTAGCATACGATTTGTTGGAAAACCCTTTCATGACACACATGCATGTTATTGTAAATGCAATCTAGCGACAGGTTTCGCATATAATTGTCTATGGGACTGAGTAAGACCTCTTATAGAAAACCAAGTTAGAAATAAACAGGCAGATAAGAGGTGGCACGTATAGAATCTCTCTATACAGGTCAACACATCACTGTATGTCCTGCTGACAAAGGTGGGGTACTGGTACTGCATACTAGTATTGATCAGGAGGATGAATGTGACAAAGAACTTAATGAAACACCTTATGACATTTTAGAGAGAGGTCCTAATCACGGTATACAAAGGAACCTAGTGGAATTTCTTGACATACCTGAAGAACAGGGATGGGTTAATGATAAAACTTTCTTCATGAAAAGCATTCCAAAGTTCCTTTTTTTCTATCTGTCACTTAAAGTGCACAAGCACTGTACAAATCCCCTGGTGAGACCCATTGTATCATCAACCAATGGAATCTTACAACTATTGGGGGTATATGTTGATTACTTTCTTCAGCCACTTATATACCAATACATACCAAAGACACAAAACTTTCTTGCAGACTTTGGAAAACATGCAATTTGAAAATGGAGGCATACTGTTTGCAGTAGATGCTAAAGGTGTATACACATCCATACCTCATGATTTAGGCCAAGACGTAAAGGTTAAACGGTTATTACTGCAAACTAAGCCCATTGGGGCAGCCAGGGAACTGATCATGTCACTATTAGAGTGCATTTCTTAAAACTCATACTTTAGGCACAATCATCATTGCTTCTTACAAATCTAGGGTATATCCATGGGAGCAGTTCAATATATTATTCACCGCCCGGTATAGTATAAATATCTTGAATGCTGGATATGGTATATTGATGATGTGTTTTTGCCATCTGGCTTGGTCATTGGGTGTTATTGTATATGGTAATGCTATCGATGAACATATTCAATTCACGGCAGAATTTGGTAAACCAGGCATACCTTTCTGGGATGTAGAAGTCATAATGTCTGAATATGATTTTGTTACAAACATCTTTGTTAAACGAACTGACAAAAAGAAAATATTACACCGGTTGAGGTTTCATCCTCCACAGACTGTTAGAAGTCTGCCATGCAGCCAACTACTGAGAGTAAGAAGAATAGTTAGTGGCAAGGCTCAAATTGCTGAAGAACTGGATAGAAATGTGTTTCACATGTTTTGATTGTGGACACAAACAAAGAATTGATAACAGCCAAGACTTTGGAGAAATCTTAAGGATCTTAATTAAATATTACCATGCAACATCCTCGGCCACACATGGTGTAAACAGCATAATATTGTATACAGAGCAACACAATAAAAAAGAAAAAGTTTTATTAGTCCCTGGAGTATTTTGACCTATTACAACAAGACACAGCATTTATTTGGAAGTAGATCTGTGTTTTATTATAAAAGGAGTAATCAATTAAGAGATCTTCTTGTATGTGCAGATGCTACCAAACACTTGAAAAAAATCATGACAAGAACAGGTACCTGTCTCTGTGTCTGTATTTTAGCAATTGTAATTCAACAGCAGCAAAGCATTTCAATGGATAGAACCATCTAATATCAGACATGCAAGTTCAAACCCTGGATGTTATAGAATTATCAACACTGCAAGAGAACATACAGAAGTATAGTGGATAGACAGACTAGATTCAATGACGGTAGGGGCAATGAATGATGATTTTACTTTTCATTGCTAGGTGTAACCCATGTTTACACTATCAGACACATTAATATAACCATAATTACAAGACTCCTATTATGTGGAACTATCTTGACCATTGAATCAATATGTATCATCAAAAGCATCATCTATATCTTTCTACTTTTAGATATAAAAATGTTTTAGTCAGCATTGCTGTTACGGTGTCTTTGAATGCTTCAGTGTTTGTGAAGATATAAGGCACCTGTACTGATTGTACACTTCCATATTGAGACACAGACAGAAGTCATTGGTGTGGAATATTATGCAACAATTTCAAGAATTGCACAATCTTTCTTGAGGTTTTTATGGTTTGGGAAGGACATTGGGCTTTGTTCTGATCGTAATTTTTGGTGTGAGAAGTGACACAATAATTTGAACAATCACACAACTGTATTAACAGAAAGTTAAACGTTTAAGCAAGTACCTATATGTTTAAGGACCAGATCATCACATTCCAACATTCCAAAAAGACATCAAAAGTATCACTTTTTTCATGGTTCTATATTGTTTACATGACGTCACGAGCATGATGATGTCATCATGCTGTAGCATGCACACTACATCGTGGCGTTCCGCATGTACTTAATCTCTATATTTACTTCTTTTTGTGCTGTAATATTCACCGCTCATGCCAATCTGGCATGCCGATTTTTGACTTTTGACATACATTCGCATTTGGTATGTTGATAATTTTTTAGGTGCTAGGTATACAATTATAAACACATTATTTATAAAGCCAATGGTTTACAGACAAGGCGTGTGTTTGCTGTTTCGCTTTAATCTTTTCTATGCAACACACCATCTTATATTGATGTGTGGACAATTTATGGCTCAGGTACCGATTTTCATGACCTTATATTTTCCTGCTGTTATTTTATTAAAGGTTACTCTTTAACGTTTGTTTTTTCAAATAATACTGTAACCAATAAATAGTTGGGGTTTATGTTCACTAAATGTCATATTGTGCCCTCCTAGACGACTGTTCTTCTGTTTATATGATCTTTCAATTTGGTCCTGATGATGGACTGTGTTGTCTGAAATGCATTGGTTTCCGTTGTCAGCCTTCCTTGTATCTGTGAAAAAGATGCTGTTTTCATTCAAAAGGATTTAAACTTCGTTATGCTATGTTATGTTTTTATACTTTTATACAGCTTTTACACTGCTCCAAATCCCCAAGTAGTAGTTCCAAAGTACCTGATTCGTGTCTGAGGCGTATTGTCCGCTGTCCCCATTGAGCACTACTGCATTTTCTGATCAAGCATGGCAGTGATTATTACTATGTAGGTGCATTTAGAGCAAAGGGTGGTCTCCCTGAGTTGTTTTATTCTTCGATGGTTCCATTCGAGCGCAGGGATGGCTCACGGCAATGCACCAAACACTGGATTCCAGAATTGTTATCTTTGGTTTAGAAAGAATTTACAAAGGTTCCGGCTTTTTCTACATTTTATTGGATGGTATCCTCTGTCAGTTCTGCATCCTATCAAATATTGCCATCAAAGATAGGTATTTCATGCACATTCATTTGTTAGTTTTCCCTATATTTGGCAGGATGGCATAGGCATGAGGGTGAAATGTGTTGTTATTTTTGGGGTGGGGTCATGGGTACAAGGGACAGACTGGGGCAAGGGGCAGAGACATCTGCCATATGTCCTTGATATGGTGTGACAGGCATGGTTGCACACCCAAAAGCATTTTTTGTATTTGGATAGATTGGGGATCATGGGTGACTCACCCGGGATCGATGGCAGTGTAGGGCATACAATAATTGGTATATTTTTTTTTCATTATATTGGTATATTCTTTTTCATTAGATGCATATCAGGGTCGTTTTGGCTTGTTACTGGGATCCTGGAGTGGCAGTTGGGGAATACTCGGATTTAATTAGGGAATGGTCCACTAAGACTTTGCAGGCGTATGCCCGACCTACTACCCAAAAAAGGCATAACTTACAATTGAGCTAGTTATGTCTAAGTTACCCGGAAATTGATTCCAAAGCCACCAACAAATTTACTTCTGAGCGATCTTGGAGAAGGTTTTGTACAGTGGCGTAACTGAGGCCCGTGCAACTCACTAGAAGCCAGTAAAGGGGAGAGGTTCCTTAGTCATGTTAGGGAGTCAGTATGCCCAGCGGGGACGAGGCATACACTCACAAAAGTGTAGCCTTACAAAACGTCAGAGTTCTCTTCGCAACTATTGTGTACACACGTTACTTACTGGACATTAAAGTGTTAGCTAAGAGGTGGGAAAGTCACTGGATACAAAACACTATTGTGAAATTTTATTTTCCTTCTGGCTGAAATAGAAGTAAGGTTAGCCTAGGTGAATTTCACCAAATTTGGCCATTAGTGTGCCTTTTTAGTTAAACATGAAGTGTAACTTGGAAATATTTTCCAACAGTAATAATTTACGCCTGATTTCTCTGTGAATGCCATTTGTGGTGTTAGTTATAACTCAACGCATGTGTAAATTAGAGCAAAAACAAGATCCTTCGTGAATCCTATTCATTTGCACCAAAACAGCATTTTTGTCTTGACGTGTTGTTCAACACAGTCAACATTTTCACAAAAATATATTTCCCTAAATTGCCTTTTTTACATGTAGGATTTGTGACAGCTCTTTTTGCAAAGAGGTTGATTGTAATGATAATTGCAAATCAAGAGTTTGAATTTCCAAGTCAAGAGGTAAACCAGCAGACTGGAGGAAGGAGGGTGTGTTAACCACAATTAAGAATAAAGCAGCAAAGATGGTAAACTGTCTCGTCATGCCCAGTATCCCACTGGGGGTTGGGGGGTAGTTCTCCTTGTGCTACCCCAAAATGATCTTTGAATTTCTTTGTACCAATTTGAGTAGATAGGGGAAGTGTGGAGGAAAATGTAGCAGACTGGGAGGAGAGTTAGTCTTCTTGGATGCACTTGGTGGTCTTGGTATGCCACCTGCGGAAACATTGACTCTACTTTATACTCACGCAAGAGTACTCTGCATATGGTAGCACATTCAGTAGCGCCCTTTTAGATGCTGAATGGGGGTTGAGAGTTGTAGGGAAATGGGGGAGACATTGTACAATTATATATCCCTGTGTGCCTGCAGGCGGTGTGGAGGCAGGGCTGGCGGGCTAGTGCCTGGATCTGTGAATCTAACCATGACACATCAGATGACATGTTGGTCCTCTATCAGGGTGATCGGAGGGCAAGTAGTTAATTTAATATGGTGCGCAACATGTACATTGTATTTTTCTGCATAAGCCTGACTGCATCCTTTTTTAAAAATAAGCATTTGCAAAGTCAATAGGTCTAGTTTTGTAAATGCAGAGTGTACATATATTGGGAAGCTCCTGCAGGACAAACAGGCTTGATATTGTAGATTTGCCATTGAAGGCAACTGCCAAGGGTTCCACTTCATAATGTCCTCTGGCTCCACACGCTCCTTGTTGCTTTACATTATTTGTGGTTTGATTTCTGGCACCAACACCGATGATCATAGATGCTTCGGAAATGAGCCAGGGTGAATTTGCGGAGCCATGAAGCACTCTTCTAGGATTTGGCAGTGCTGGTTTCTTTTTGAGACTCGTGTTATAGTATCACAGAGAATAGTTGTGTATAACCTTCCACCATCACATCTATTAGTTATAAATCGTTGTTGAGTAGATGGACAGTGGTAACTGGAGGGGCGGCCCAAGGGTTGGCAGGTCTATGGGCTGGAAGTAGATTGGAACAGTGAGGGCGTCCTACCAACAAATTTCAATAGTTGCAACTATTTCATGGAAGCTTATTCACCTTTGTAAAGTATCACTCAGACAAGAAACCTCTTTGCCTGACAAATAACCAAAGCATAACATTCAAAAACACACTGATACTGAGTAGTGTTAACACAGCTTCTATTACTAGTCTGCTAATCTTATTTAGATTTTAATTTTTGTTTTTAGAAACTTTCCTGAATGTGGGCAGTAGTCGTTATTTAACTGTTGCCCAGTAAGAACGTTTTTTAGTACAAATTAAATAGAAAAATTGAAAAAGGGGACTTTTCTGGGTCCACAAAGAGATCTTCTGTGATTTTATCCAACAAATACAATGTGCATACAAAAATACAGCAATCATCAACAATTGACAAACCGTGAGAGAATATTTCAACAATAAGTGATTAGCAACTTCGCTGGGTGAATGAATTGGACTTGTAGGTAGCAAATATTTCCTTATTTGACATAGACAGTGGATGGACAGTGGCATGAAAATAAACATAAATACCACACATTTTAAGTTATTCAGACATTGTTCTAATGTCTTCATTTTTTTTTACTTTAGGAGAGCTTGTCAAAATACAATGACAAAAATATCAGAAACTGCTTTAACATAATATAAACAGATTGCAGCCACTCACCCCACCTGCTCATTCAGAAGTTTTACAAAATTCCATGGAAACCTTTACACTATCTTGCAAAAACACTCATCTGTAGTGAACATGATATGCTATAACACAATGCAGCAATTCATTCACAATAATGTATCATTACTTGCTGCATTCAAAGTTGTCACACACGAGGAAAACACACAGAGCACAACTGATACCTGTTGATATAATCGATTGGTAATAGCAGAGGATGGAAGTTTTTTTTTTAAACAAACACAGTACTTAGGACAAATCATGAAGGGAGCAATCCCATTTCTTGGTGAGTAACAATTACAAAAATTAGAAAAAGAGGAAGCGGAACAGCCCGGACACAAGAGAGCAGCTACCCGCTCTTCAGTCCTTTAGCTGCTGTTGCTGTGAATGCTGGGAGGGTCTTGGGAGACATCAAGATGGCATTGTAAGTCCGATGAGTGTGACTGCCACGATGATATAATACAGTGGGTCATTCAGTAAAATGCATCTTTACACGCCACTAATCAAAGACGCCACACACACCAGCGAAATACACTTTCTGACAGTTACATTATAACATAGTCGGGCATTTCATACCAAGGTTGCACTAATAAAATACTGCTTTTTCAACGATCCAGTGGCCCAATGAAAGGTTCTCTCTGCATCACAGAGCATCTGTGTGTCATGGATTGAGAGTCTTGCTATTATGTTCATTAACTACATTGTTATGCTGTACATAGGTGGAAAATGGGCCTCAATCCGAGTCCGGCGGTAACCTTGATGTTGCTACCAGGGGTTGCCGCCAGACTCAGAATGAATTAGCGGCACCTGACTTCCCAGTGCCACTGGGCTGTTCCAGGTCCGGCAGTCGGGATGTCAGGCACCAGCAATTTCGTTACCCCCATTCCCATAGACTTTCTGGGAATGGGAAGGCGGGAGAATCAGCAACATTAACAATGGTGCCGGTGCTCCCGTGACAAGTCTGTCACCGTGGCTGCAGCGCCGGGCATGGTCAGACCTGTCGGGTACAGCGGCTCCGGCAGGCAAATCCGTAGTGTGCCAGTGAGGAAAGACAATGTTGCCGGTAGGCTTACTGGCACCATTGTTTCCGGACGGGCAAACTTATAATGAGGCCCATTATATTAATTTAGTAATAAGCATGGAAACCAAAGATGCATGGAAAAACACATTTGACAACACTTTCCCCAGCGTGCACAGTTGCACTCGCTTCTACAAAAGAGCCGGTGCTTAAATGCACTCTTTCAGAATCAGGAAGCACCTGATTAACACCACGGCCTATTTGCATACTGCTGCAAGTGCTCTGACAGTGAGCTAAATCTCTATCTAACCAGACCTAAAAAAACACTCTCACAGCCAATAGTTGGTTCTGTGTTTATACCACCAAGGTTTTAATGCATATTTTGTCACTACTGAATTTTTTCCAAAATGTCAGCTTCAAAATGGGTTGGGAAACGCCCAGCATCCTCCATGATATTCCAATCAGCTCACATTTCACCAATCAGTAGCCCCTTTTTTGTTTTTAATTTAATGGATGGTCGGTCGATTTTATTTCAGTGAATATTCTGTAATGAAAAATACATGCTGTGAATATTCTCCACTGAAATCGCTGTATAAAAACACGTTTTCTCATTTAAAAGTGCAGAGTTTATGGGGCTACTGGATGGATGTGTGGATTGGTGAGGAGTCGGTGAGTAGCAGGATGGATGGCTGACTGAGAAGATAGTTGGGTGAGTGGGCATATGGATGGGCTAGTAGCACACCAACCAGGTCATGAAAACAATAACTAGCCCGAAAAACAAAAATACTCAGTGAGGGACCCCAAATAGACTGGAATTTCAGCAAGCAGAGCAGCCAGCAGTGACCGTAGCAAGCGCCTGCAGACTTGCCTTTGAGTCCATGATGCATGTAGTTACGGCTGTAGATTTCAGCAAGCAGAGCAGCCAGCAGTGACCGTAGCAAGCACCTGCAGACTTGCCTTTGAGTCCATGCTGCATGTAGTTACGGCTGTACATTTCAGCAAGCAGAGCAGCCAGCAGTGACCGTAGCAAGCACCTGCAGACTTGCCTTTGAGTCCATGCTGCATGTAGTTACGGCTGTACATTCCAGCAAGCAGACCAGCCAGCCAGACGAATCTTGGCGCTACAAAGCAGACGGAACTAACCCAGAACTTCCAAGAACAAGGCTAAACAGAATTCAAAACTAAAATGTCTTTAGAGCGCGTCTAAACTCTAAATGACTGACCGTGGATCTTATCAAATAGTGTATGGAGTTTCACAGCTTTTACTCAGCTGTGGGAAAGGCTCGACCCCCATTCTCGATAGTCTAAAACGAGGAACTTGTACCAGGCATTTATTTGGAGAGCGAAGGCACCTTCCTGGACCATAATGCCGAAATGCAGCCTGCAGACACCCTGCACCTTGCAGATAGAAGGCCTGATGGACGCTACAGCTGCACTTAGAGGCAATCCGTTGCTCCATGGGAAGCCAACGAAGCTGACTAAGAGCCCGGGTAATATGGCACCCAAAAGGGGAACCAGTGGCAACCCTGGCCGACAGATTTTGCAAGAGTTGTAAACAACGCAACAGGTATTTGGGCCGAGCAGATATAAAAGATTGCAATAATCCATTCTTCTCGGTAACAATGCCGTCACCAGTGGCACAGATAGTGTTTCTGGGAGAAAAGGCAGGATTTCCCTCAAGGTTTTAAGGGGAAAGTAACCAGATTGACCAACTGAACTGATTTGAGTCTCCATAGGGAGAGACAAGGCAGTCTTTACCCCAAGATCTCTAACCACAGGGACAGGAATAGGACAGGGAGCAAGTGCAGAGGGCCAAAAAGAAGGAGACCAGAGAGAAGCAATATGTGTCCTCATGCCTCCCCTGCCCCCCCAGTCTCCTCATGCCTCCCCTGCCCCCCAGTCTACTCATGCCTCCCCTTCCCCCCCCAGTCTCCTCATGCCTCCCCTGCCCCCCAGTCTCCTCATGCCTCCCCTGCCCCCCAGTCTCCTCATGCCTCCCCTGCCCCCCCAGTCTCCTCATGCCTCCCCTGCCCCCCAGTCTCCTCATGCCTCCCCTGCCCCCCAGTCTCCTCATGCCTCCCCTGCCCCCCCAGTGTCCCCATGTCCCCATGTCACCTCTGCTCCCCCAGTGTCCTCATGCCTCCCCTGCCCCCAGTCTCCTCATGCCTCCCCTGCCCCCCCAGTGTCCTCATGTCTCCCCTGCCCCCCAGTCTCCTCATGCCTCCCCTGCCCCCCCAGTCTCCTCATGCCTCCCCTGCCCCCCAGTCTCCTCATGCCTCCCCTGCCCCCCAGTGTCCCCATGTCTCCCCTGCCCCCCCAGTCTCCTCATGCCTCCCCTGCCCCCCAGTCTCCTCATGCCTCCCCTGCCCCCCCAGTCTCCTCATGCCTCCCCTGCCCCCCAGTCTCCTCATGCCTCCCCTGCCCCCCCAGTCTCCTCATGCCTCCCCTGCCCCCCCAGTGTCCCCATGTCCCCATGTCACCTCTGCTCCCCCAGTGTCCTCATGCCTCCCCTGCCCCCCAGTCTCCTCATGCCTCCCCTGCCCCCCCAGTGTCCTCATGCCTCCCCTGCCCCCCCAGTCTCCTCATGCCTCCCCTGCCCCCCAGTCTCCTCATGCCTCCCCTGCCCCCCAGTGTCCCCATGTCTCCCCTGCCCCCCAGTCTCCTCATGCCTCCCCTGCCCCCCAGTCTCCTCATGCCTCCCCTGCCCCCCCAGTCTCCCCTTGCCTCCCCTGCCCCCCAGTCTCCTCATGCCTCCCCTGCCCCCCCAGTCTCCTCATGCCTCCCCTGCCCCCCCAGTGTCCCCATGTCACCTCTGCTCCCCCAGTGTCCTCATGCCTCCCCTGCTCCCCCAGTGTCCTCATGTCACCTCTGCTCCCCAGTCTCCTCATGCCTCCCCTGCCCCCCAGTCTCCTCATGTCACCCCTGCCCCCCAGTGCCCCATGTCTCCCCTGCCCCCCAGTGTCCCCTGGTCTCCCCTGCCCCCCAGTGTCCCCTGGTCTCCCCTGCCCCCCAGTGTCCCCTGGTCTCCCCTGCCCCTGCCCAGCCAGTGTCCCCATGTCTCTCCTGCCCCGCCAATGTCTCCATGTTTTCTCTGCTCCCTGCCAGTGTCCCCATGTCTCCCCTGCCCCTGCCAGTTTCCCCATGTCTCTCCTGCACCGCCAATGTCTCCATGTTTTCTCTGCCCCCTGCCAGTGTCCCCATGTCTCCCCTGCCCCTGCCAGTGTCCCCATGTCTCTCCTGCCCCGCCAATGTCTCCATGTTTTCTCTGCCCCCTGCCAATGTCCCCATGCTTCTCCTGTCCCCGCCAGTGTCCCCATGTCTCCCCTGCCCCTCCAGTGTACCCATGTCTCCCCTGCCCCCGCCAGTGTCCCCTTGTCTCCACTGCCCCCGCCAGTGTCCCCTGGTCTCCCCTGCCCCCCGACAGTGTCCCCTGGTCTCCCCTGCCCCCTGCCAGTGTCCCCATGTCTCCCCTGCCTCCCCAGTGTCCCCATGTCTCTCCTGCCCACGCCATTGTCCCCTTTTCTCCCCTGCCCCCGCCAGTGGCCCCTGGTCTCCCCTGCCCCCACCTGTGTCCCCTTGTTTCCCTCTGCCCCGCCAATGTCCCCATGACTTCCCTGCCCCCACCATTGTCCCTTTTTTTCCCTGGTCCCCCACCAGTGTCCTCATGTCTCCCCTGCTCCCCGCCAGTGTCCCCTGGTCTCCCCTGTCCCCCACCAGTGTCCCCTTGTCTCCCCTGTCCCCGCCAGTGTTCCCATGTCTCCCATGCCCCCTGCCAGTGTCCCCTGATCTCCCCTGCCCCACACCAGTGTCTCCCTGTCTCCGCTGCCCCCGCGTGTGTCCCCTTGTTTCCCCCTACCCTCCTGCCAGTGTCCTCATGTCTCCCATGCCCCCCAGTGTCACCATGTCTCCCCTTCCCCCGCCAGTGTCCCCATGTTCCCCTGCCCCCCCAGCGTCATCATGTCTCTCCTTCCCCCGCCAGTGTCACCATGTCTCTCCTCCCCCCACCTGTGTCCCCTTGTTTCCCCCTGCCCCCCACCAGTGTCCTCATGTCTCCCCTGCCCCTGCCAGTGTCGCCTTGTCTCCCCTGCCCCCTGACAGTGTCCCCATGTTTCCCCTGCCCCTGCCAGTGTCCCCATGTCTCCCCTGCCCCTGCCAGTGCCCCCTTGTTTCCCCCTGCCCCCCCATGTTCCCTTGTCTCCCCTGCTCCTGCCAGTGTCCCCCTATTTCCCCCTGCCCCCCAACCAGTGTCCCCATGTCTCTCCTGCCCCCGCCAGTGTCCCCATGTCTCCCTTCCCCCGCCTGTGTCCCCTTGTTTCCCCCTGCCCCCTCGCCAGTGTCCTCATGTCTCCCCTGCCCCCCCAGTGTCACCATGTCTCCCCTGCCCCCGCCAGTGTCCCCATGTTTCCCCTGCCCCTGCAAGTGTCGCCTTGCCCCCTGACAGTGTCCCCATGTTTCCCCTGCCCCTGCCAGTGTCCCCATGTCTCCCCTGCCCCTGCCAGTGTCCCCTTGATTCCCCCTGCCCCCCCCATGTTACCATGTCTCCCCTGCTCCTGCCAGTGTCCCCCTGTTTCCCCCTGCCCCCCAACTTGTGTCCCCATGTCTCCCCTGCCCCCGCCTGTGTCCCCTTGTTTCCCCCTGCCCCCCGCCAGTGTCCCCATGTCTCCCCTGCCCCCCCAGTGTCCCCTGGTCTCCCCTGCCCCCACCAGTGTCCACTGGTCTCCCCTGCCCCCCACCAGTGTCCACTGGTCTCCCCTGCCCCCCACCAGGGTCCCTTTTTCTCCCCTGCCCCCAACAGTGTCCCCATGTCTCCCCTGCCCCCGCCATTGTCACCATGCCCCCCCCGCCCCCGCCAGTGTCTCCATGTTTCCTCTGCCCCCCACCAGTGTCCCCTTGTCTCCCCTCCACCCGCCAGTGTCCCCATGTCTCCCCTGCCTGTGTCCCCTTGTTTCTCCCTGCCCCCCGCCTGTGTCCCCATGTATCCCCTGCCCCGCTTGTGTCCCCATGTCTCCCCAGCCCCCATCAGTGTCCCCATGTCTCCCCAGCCCTCCGCCAGTGTCCCCATGTCTTCCCTGCCCCCGCCAATGTCCCCATGTCTCCCCTGCCCCCTGCCAGTGTCCCCTGATCTCCCCTGCCCCCGCCAGTGTCCCCTGGTCTCCCTTGCCAACCGCCAGTGTCCCCTTGTCTCCCCTGCCCCCGACAGTGTCCCCTTGTTTCCCCCTGTCCCCCCACAAGTGTCCCCATGTCTCCCCTGCTCCTGCCTGTGTCCCCTTGTTTCCCCCTGCCCCCGCCAGTGTCCCCATGTCTCCCCTGCCCCCGCTTGTGTCCCCATGTCTCTCCTGCCCCGCCAGTGTTCCCATGTTTCCCCTGCACCTGCCAGTGTCCCTTGTCTCCCCTGCCCCCCGCCAGTGTCCCCATGTCTCCCCTGCCCCCCAGTATCCCCATGTCTCCCCTGCTCCCTGCCTGTATCCCCATGTCTCCCCTGCCCCCCGCCAGTGTCCCCATTTCTGCCCTTCCCCCTGCCAGTGTCCTCATGTCTACCCTGCCCCTCGCCATTGTCCCCTGGTCTCCCCTGCCAACCGCCAGTGTCCCCTTGTCTCCCCTGTCCCCTGCCAGTGTCCCCATGTCTCCCCTGGCCCCGACAGTGTCCACTTGTTTCCCCCTGCCCCCCACAAGTGTTCCCATGTCTCCCCTGCTCCCGCCTGTGTCCCCTTGTTTCCCCCTGCCAGTGTCTCCATGTCTCCCCCGCCCCCGCTTGTGTCCCCATGTCTCTCCTGCCCCTGCCAGTCTTCCCATGTTTCCCCTGCTCCCGCCAGTGTCCCTTGTCTCCCCTGCCCCCCCAGTGTCCCCATGTCTCCCCTGCTCCCTGCCTGTATCCCCATGTCTCCCCTGCCCCCCGCCAGTGTCCCCATGTCTGCCCTTACCCCTGCCAGTGTCCTCATGTCACCCCTGCCCCCGACCATTGTCCCCTGTCTCCCTTGCCCTCTGCCAGTGCCCCCTGCCTCCGCCAGTGTCCTCATGTCTCCCTGACCCCCGCCAGAGTCCCCTGGTTTCCCCTCCCCCCTACAGTGTCCCCTGCATCCCCCCTTACCATCCCACCCCCCTCTTCTGCCCCCTCTATTTTCCCTTTGCCCCCTGTCCCCTTCCTGCCTTCACACCTTTAGTCCCCGCCTTCCTTCTCTCCTCCCTCTCCCTCTCCACCACCGTTTCTTCCCCTCCTTTTTCTCCATCTGTCTTTTCCAACACTACCCCAATTGTCGTCAGGCATAGTAATTCATAGCCGCCTGTCTTTGCAGACGTTTCCCCCTCTGCTTTATCTCCGTCTGTCTTTTTCCAGCACTACCCCAATTGCCGTCAGGCATAGTAATTCGAAGCCGCCTGTCTTTTCAGACGTTTCCCCCTCTCCCTCCCTCCCTCCACCCCCCTTCACATCTAAACTTATTTAGCACTTAATTCTATCATCGACCATCGACCACTGATAACAGCTTGTCTGTCCCCCCTGTCCCTTCTGCTTTTCTCCTCCTCCTCCATCCCCAGCTCTATCTTGAATAGTCGTTGACCTTCAATTGAAAGTCACTTGTTTTGTTCCGCTCCTCATATCTTCTCCCCTCTCACCTCTCCCCACCTCCTTCCCCCTCCTCTTGTCATTCTTGCACAGCAACGATTCTCGTCAGGCATAGTAATGTTACTGCTAGTTTTGTTCTCCCTCCTTCCTCCCTCGACTCTCCCTTATTGTTACATGCACTCATACTATCTGTTTGATAGTTTTCTTTCACATTCTGTACTGTTTCAAGGACCTGTAAGAATGTACCTGTATTCTCCCATGTTCCCTCCCTCCTTGAAGCACCTTGAAACACTTTGTGTACAGGTGCTATACAAATAAACAATAAATTCAATTAAAGTCAAAAGAAGACCAAGCCACAAAGACTTCCGTCTTGTCTGCGTTCAGCTTCAGCCAGTTGTCGCCCATCCAGCCCCCAACGGCCTCCAAGCAGCAGCTAAACTGAGACGAATAGTTGGAATCTCCCAGATTAAGCTGGACAATGATATGGGTATCGCCAGCATAGGAGCAGCAACGACACGCGCGGGAGTGGTTGAGACCGACAAGAGGCAGAATATAAAGATTGAACAGAATCAGAGACAAGGCGGACCTCTCGCTGAGGAACACCACAAGTGAGTGCTTCAGAATGAGAGAGAAAAGGAGTAAGAGAACGACATTGCTACCTATCAGACAGAAAAGAAGAAAACCAGGCGAGGACTGACTGGGCCCGAGAGACCTGCCATTAAAATGGAGGGGTCGACAGTGTCATAGGTGACTGACAGATCTAATAAAATCAAACTACCCACTCAACCCTGGACCCCCAACCGTGTCAGGTCGTCAACAGGAGATACAAGGATGCTCTTGATACCACGGCCAGGTCTAAACCCAGACTGAAATGAACAAAAAAGAAGAGGCATTTTCAGGAAAGAAACTCAGACGCAATGAAATAAGAGATTTCAAAGGTTTCATAAAATAGGTTAGGTGAGAAATAGGACGGAAATCGGTAAAGCAGGAAAGACTTCTACCAGCGACTGAGAAGCCAGAATCAGATCTAGTGTATTACCCAAAGAGTGCACAGGAGCACAGACCATTTGCACAAGATCCAAATCATGCATTACTCTAAGAAAGGGAGCAGAGGAAGCTGAGGAAGAGATAGAACTTACATTAAAATCACCCACCACAACCAAGTTAGTGAATTTAGTTTGAAAGTCGGCAATCATTTCCAAAAAGAAATCACAGAAAATGCAGTCAGCACTCGGGAGGATAGCTCAGGGGCAACGTTCTTGATAGGAAGACGACATGGAGCACGACAGGTTCGATCGGCGGGTCTGCGCTTAGAAACCTCTAGGTATTAGGCGCATTATAAACAACCTATCATATCATATCACCAGGCAGGCAGTAGACTGTTAAACTATGTATCACAAAGGCAGCATAGACTATAAGTCGTGTAAGTAATGCTTCCATTTTTATACAATGGTTAAATGGAGGTGCCAACACAGTCTACTGAGAGGTAAAAGTCATAGCCACCCCACCACCAGGATGGGTGAAAATATGATTTAATCGGATAATATTATAACAGAAAGGAGGAGCTCGTTTAAGATCAGGGCCGGATGTCTCTCTAAGCCAGGGTTCTGCTACTCAAACAGTATCAGCCAGATACTGAGAGAGAATATCATAACACAATGTAGCATGGGCACTCAGGGAACGTGCATTTATCGAAAGACATTTAAAAACCTCAATAATAGGTTCAGACATGCGAGGGCTAATGCAATCATCAAGCACCGAATGCTGCGGCCAAACAGTATCCGATGGACGTGACTGTAACAGCCAATCCCGTGTCAAACAAGTCGCAGTGGATGGTATTTCATTGGAAAACAATTGATTTGTACCGAAAAACGCGTCTAGATGGTGACGTTTTACCAATTGAGATTTTGAATTCGACTTGACAGCAATCCTGAAATCTTGAATCAATGGAGAACGCATTAGATACATCACAAGAAGTGTTAAAACAAACCCCTCTATATTCAGAAAAAGAATTCAATGGAGAGATTGGAAGGACACTCAGGAGCGCAAGGCACAATACAGACCTTCCATAAACTGTGCCCTTGATTGTCGTGAACTAAACCAATTGCCAAATTATTTACTCAAATGCACGTGTCCAAAATGTAGAGATTAGTTTTTCGCCTGAGGTTGAACCTTTTAGCGACAGGGGGAGTATTAGTACACGGGAAACAATTGAGAGAAGACCTGAAGTATTGCCGAGTGTGTCTCAATAGCAACAACGTTGAAACAATACGACATCTTTTGATGGATTGCGATGCCTTTGTCGAAACGAGGCAGAAATTTCGGAACATATTGCCTACCGAATGTATATCGATGACTGAAGATGATCGCTGGTTGTCTCTGTTATTAAGCAACAAACATTGTTTATACTCACGGTCCTTCAGTTCTGGTTGGAAGTAACCTCTCTGAAGAATGCTCTGATTTTGGAACACATTTTTCCTGATTCATTGGGCCTCCTTACAAGTGTGCCGGTCCAGTAACAATGGTGCCGGTAAGCCTACAAGCACTGTTGTTACTAGACCGACACACTATGAGTCTACCCGCCGGAGTTGCTGTGCATGGCCGGTCTAACCCTGCCGAGCACCGCGGCCATGGTAGGCAGACTTTCACGGAAGCAGCGGCACCGTTATTAACGGTGCTTCTGTGTTCCAGACTCCCATAGAGTCCTCTGGGACTCTATGGGAATGGGGAACAACATTTTACCGGTGCCTGACTTTCCGGACCTCCAGGGTTGTAATGCCCTGGTGTTTCCGGCAAGCCAGGCACTGGTAAAATCTACAAGTCTGGCGGCAGACAGGCTTAACTTCGTTTCAACTTCAGCGCATCGGAGGTGACTCCACTGCACTCGTCGGCTGCACTTTTGGGAATAACCCAGATGAAATGGTGTCACCTTGAGTAAATCCTGCGGCTTCTGGGTAGTCAGTATGAAAAACAGACCACACGCTATGTGTAAATCAGAAACAGTAGATCATGCATACGCCGTAATGTATTGTTGAAAAGAAACATTCCTTTGTAAGATAGCACAGTAAGTTAAGTACTTCCTGCTGGACTCTGTGTATACACAAGATTACAGCCTCAAATACTGGCAGCGCTGACTCATTACCTCCACGTCCTACTTCCTCGT
This sequence comes from Ambystoma mexicanum, assembly GCF_040938575.1. NCBI lineage: Eukaryota > Metazoa > Chordata > Amphibia > Caudata > Ambystomatidae > Ambystoma > Ambystoma mexicanum. The sequence goes on along the minus strand of NC_090923.1, from coordinate 35,671,694 downwards.
CACAGTACTTACTCTATGAAGGTGCTCTGCCTACCGACAGAACCCTTTCCCAAAAACACTTCCTTTTTTTCTTTTTTTTTAGCCCCTCCCCAACATATCCCAGAGTATAAAGCGCCTGACCTGTCCCTTGATCCTCCTGTTTTGCTTTCTGTCCTTCTGGAGTGTCCAGCAGGGCTGGTCTCTTGTGTTTCCCAAAGTTTCCAGCCACCTTTTGGGTTTTTGTGGGATTAGGAATGCTATGCTGTAATTTCCCTCTCAGTCTCTACGGGGCTTGCACTTCAGGAGACGAGCCAACCCCTGGCCAAGCGTATGAATGGCTGTGGAGGGACTGTTTGCTTTTGGTCCTTCCAAACAGTACATCCTGGCCTCCTTTTGACCCTCCTCTTGCATGTTGTTTGTCTAAGAATGCTGTTTTGTGTTTTCCCCCTCAGCCCCTGCTGAGCTTGGACTTTAGGAGGGGAGGGCAGCCCCAGACCTGGTGAGTAATTGGCAGCCGTGGAGTTTCTGCTGGACGGAGTGCCAGGGATGAAAAGTGACTGTTCTTTCTGTACTTCCAGATGGTGTATCCTGGAGAGGGCGATTAAGCGTCCCTCTTGTTTCCCAAAGAGTTGCACCCCACTACAGGGACTTGGGCAGGGGAGGACAGCACCATGCTTGGTGAGAATGGGGCATCCCTGAGCGCCAGGTGAGCCAACAGATAGATATCCGTAGGCCTGCGGAATCGCAGGGCACTAGGAGTGAGCAACAAAAGTCAAAAGCGCCGTGCACAGGAATGTGCGCCTCTCCAAGGAGCCCTGAGGTCATCGTGAGTGGGAAAGAAGGGCACTGTGGTCACTGTGCTATACTCCATGTCTCATGTAAGTAGTCACTATTCTGTGTCTCGGGTATGGTGGTTCCCCTCTCCCAGGACTGGAAGCCCCATGGCCTCCTGCAGGTCTGCTGGGCTTCGCAGTCTCTTGGTGGGAGTTCAGGCGTAAAGGTTGAGCAACATTTTAAGCTGTGAATCCTCCCACAGCACAGGTGACATTCTGCTGGCGCTGCTGAGATAACCCTGTTCACCCCCAAACTAAAGGAAGGAGCACTGCATTGGGAAGTGGGGCTCGCAGGTGCCCCTCCAAGGAGCCTTGAGGTCACAGTGAGTAGAGGAGAATAGCACTGTGGCCACTGTGCTATTCCCCATTTCTTCTGTGTTTGGGGATCCCCATTCTCAGGTTTGAAACGTACATGGCTCTGTAGGTCTACTAGGCTTCCTAGTATCTTCATGTGGGTACATGTGGGTCTTGTGAGCTCTGAGGTCTACGGGCGTGTGGCGCCTTATAAACATTCAAATAAATAAATAAACCGATCTCGGTGCTGTCCCCTGTCTTGTCAATGGCAGGAAAACATGGGGGTGAGTGACATGACATTTTGGCTGTGAATCCTCCCACAGTAGAGTGGGCAGGCTGCCAGTAATACTGTGAGAGCCCTAACTCCTGATCTCCCAACCCTCAAATTCGTGTGGGGCTTTCCATGCTGCCTCTATGAAAGGGTGTGGTAGGCAGATTGACCTGAAGGCTTCCCTCTGTCCCACCTTCACTCCCCAGTGATTGCAACTGTCATTTCTAACAGCCGGTCCCAGCTTGAACTTGATAACTCAATAAAGCTGGAGTACACCATGCATGAGGAATGGAGTTCTTAGCAGCAGAGTGAAAGGCCCTACCTTTGTTTCCTGCCTCTTTGAGGAGTGCCAGCCCTGGTGCACCCCAGGGAACTGGCAGTCCTTTTGAGGACCTTTTGATTTCACTTTTTCAATGGTTGGACAGTCCTGGTTATAGGCTACCCCCGGCCCAGTGGTCGGGGTGTGCTCTTGGAATACAGAGTCTTGCTGGAAAGCTATTCCTGATCACATGGCCATTGGAATAGTGTGGTGGTGGCCCTGTTATGCTTAATGCAAGGCTGAGCCGCCATCTTGATCATTTGTTGTTTGGGGCTCCTCGACGTGGAAGTCTGTTTGGTCTTTTACCTGGAACTTATGTGATTCTGTGGCCAGAGACGTCTTTATGGGAGGACAAAAGGGGAAAATTCCCTGGGGCTCCCACTCCCACCTTGGAAGGGGCCCTCCACAAGTCTGCCAGATCTAAAGAAGTAAGTTTTCATTGTTCACCAAACTTAAATAGCACCCTCCAGGATATTTTATGGTGTGCTGCAGAGGATCTCCCCCTATTGCCTGTCTGTTGTTGGCAAGTATGATCAATTCATCCTATTCTACTTTCTGTGTTCACATTGGTATACATAGTCTGTGCACTCACTAGAACAACTCTTGTGCAGTCCCATCTTTCTGTGGGTATTAGAATGATCACTTGCAATAGCCAAAGTTGAAATGCTTGTTGATACATTTGCGTGCTGCGATGGTTCAGCACATAGCTCAGTATGTTAAGCACTTATTGCAGAGATCTGTGTTCATATGCAAGATTGCCATACCAAATGCCAGCAAGGCAGACTCAGCTGTCCTATGTCTGCAGTTGATAAACCTGCATGTATATGTACTTTGTTTTGTTGCATAGCAGGTGCTATTGTCAGCAATGCACCAGAGAGGGGTTGCTATAAAAACAAACACAGCATCGGTGTGGCGAAGGTGTAGACATTGGTTTGTTCAGATGGGGAGTTGTACAACCTAGGCAGCTACCTCCAATGTTGAGTATTAACATTTAGTCCGGAGAGTGATTAGGTATCGAAATTCAAGACTGTGGATCCACATGTTCATGCAGACGAGACAGTGATCCTGTGCACATCACCATATCACTGACATCACTGTGCTGCCTTCTGTGAACAGGTGGCCCTTTCACCCCTTACCTGAGATTTCTTTTCATAGAGGCCATTTGAGTGGAAGGTGTTCTAGACAGAAGAAAGCAGACCAGATATTGCAGGACCTGGGTAAGCATACTTTAAGCTCTGCTCATTTCACAACACTTACTAGGGTAAGTACTGCAACGAGGAAGAGTAAAACTAGGAGTAATGAAGATTACCAACAAGTATACACCGTATCCTTTTGCAGTCAATAAGTGGAGTACCCGGCATTTGTGGCCAGGACTGCACCCTGTGGCCTCTCTGCACTCACTCCACTTTCCATGCTTCAGTAAGAAGTTCCACAAATTAGAGGAGATTTAATGGCCACGCGGATATCACTGTGAACTAAAAGTGGCACATGGGTTATAAGAGGTTAAGTAGCAGATGGAGCTCGCGCAGTGCTGTGCATGAATGTACACCCATGGCTTTATTCATAGGATGAGTCAGAATAATGAGACATGTTGGACTGTACTAAGGTTTTCTCTGGTCACAGGCCTGACGCTGGCCACAGGCGCAGGCCCGGATGTGACGTTGCTTGGCGTTAGATACAGCATCTGGGAAACCATTCACAGAAGGTTGCTGTTTCTTCGTTTACTGGGCTGGAGGTGGGCAATGAGCATGTCTGCTCTAACACACTGCTTGCAGTTGCCATAGCAAAGTGTGAACCAATGGCGGCAAGGCATGCACAGCCGGAGGGGGAATGGGGGGGGTGCAGGCAGTAACTTCCAGAGCAACGCTGGGAACCAGCAAAAAAAACCTCAGTTCAGAAGCACACTTTCATGAGGGCTCGGTGGCATTTTTTATGAATTGACTTATTAAGAGCCACTCGTTTGCTCTGCTCTTTGCTTGGCTGGCCAGCATTTGGACGCAGATTAGACTCGTCCAGAGGGCGAGGGGGCATTGCCTGTAGGCAGATTAGTCTGGGACAATGTCGTCGGGAAATGTGGGGGCAGTTTTATAACAGTGCACTGTACACATGATGGTCTGGCCCATGTCTATTGGTTCTGTATGCTTTAGATGATCGCACCAAAAGTGAGCTTGGTACTGAGATTGGTTCCGGCCGGGGCCCCAGGGCAGTGATCTGTGGTCTCCCAGATCCTGAAGCGGTAGATCTTTGGGAAGACACCCATCTGTATTTTGTGACTTATAGACAGATCTGGGCTGACCCAAGTGCAGGTGGACCTTTGAACAGAAAGACATTCAGAGTGTGCTTTTAAATAGCACAGCTTTCTATGGAGAGTCATCTCCTATTGGCCCTCATTTATCTCTATATAATGCATTGATTTCAATGGGATGCAATTTTCCAGAGCTCCAGCTTTGCAGCTGAGAGAACACCCCCACCCACCATATTAAGTTTGCTAGACTTTTCAGTTTGTGTCAGTCAGAAAATGTTACATTGTTTTTCACTCTCCATATTTCTATAATGGAGCAAGATTCAAGGCCTGTACCCCCCCCTCCCATTCCCCCCCACACACACACTTCCCTTGGAAGAGACGGCCCACCTGTGAATAACTGCAGAAGTTAGTAAGACACTTTCTGCAACCTGCATTTATTTATTTAATTGTATAAACTCAGAAAACATTGTATAATGTCATTCATTGTTAATTTTATTTTAATATAAGGAGCGTTGGTGTAATTATGCAATAAACCCCAATGGGCAGGGGGCATTACCAGATAAGGTAATGCCCAGGTGTCGAGGTACAGGCCTGAGTGAAGGCTTTCCAGGATAGTGAAGGTTTTCCAGGATGCTAATAGTTGTTTTTGTTAATGTTGAGAAACGACATAGTTGTCGTTTCTCAACTTTTAAAAAAATGACAAAGTAAGATGGCTTCCATGAACAAGGGAGAAGGGTGGTGTCTTCTCCCTTTCCATGGTGTCAATTGTCGTGACAGGGGATGCGCCGGGATACCAAGTGTTCCTGGTGCCAGTGAGGGACAAGGAAGCTGCAGGTAAGTGAGATGGGAGGTTGGTTGGTTGGAGGGTTCCAGGGAGGTGGCATTTGGGTGTTGAGGTTCGAGGTTAGGGGCATGGGGAGCACTGACCTGCTGTCCTGGCAGGAAAGATGGTGGCCATCTGCCTCTGAGTAGGCTGGGAATGCAGACTTTACTGTGATGCCCCTGTTTCGAGCTTCCTCATTATCTGGGAGGCCACTGGGCCCCTCCCACGCCCGGGTGCTAATACATATTTTTCAGTTGGCCTTTATGTGCAAGTGTTGAAGTATATGTTTGATTTGCTACCCCATTGTGGACAATAGTACTGTCTCGGTGGCCCCCACTACCACGTTCCGCTTGGTCTGTCCCTTTATCTAATTTAGTCCAAGCCCCGGGCCCGGGTTTGGGACTTTCCCTAGCGACCAGCTGGAGAGGCTCCGTCCAATGCAGGTGTGGTGGTCCCTTGGCTTCAAGTGAGCCCTCCTGCTTCACGCGGGGGCTGCGCCCAGCATACTTGTGAGTATGTTACAGCCCTTGGGCACATCCCGTCCTTTGCAGTCACACAACATGCAACAGCTTTGTGGTCTGGCACACAGGTTACTGGGTGGCCTGGGTTGACAAAATGCTAAATTCTGAAAGTAAACCAGGCACTGACAAGTTCGTCAAGAAAGACACTGCTATTAAACACAAATTCCTAGAACAATTATGCCAATATCACAAGGCGCTCCAGTGCAATCCCATCACTTCTAATTACCTATTAAAGAGTAACTTAAAAATACAGTGCATTGCACACTTCAGCTGAGTGATGCAAATAAGATGACGTGCTTGTCTTTCACACTAATTGTCATCTTTATTGGGGCAAATGCACTTATCTATGCTATTAAACACTACGACAAAAATGTAAATAAAAGTGAACTGTGCCTTTTTCTAATTCTAATGGAATGGTACACAATGTTGTGGGTTCAAGATGTGTCCTTTTAGTGAGATAGGCAGAGATATGCACATTTTCAGAGTGCAAGCCATGGGTGTGCGAGCAATGCATAAGTGACCCTCGAGCCACCTGTGTAAAAAGGCACCTATGGGTAATAACACTTGCCATGTTTGCTTTACCCTTGATGCACATTCACTGTCTGTGCACCACGTGTAAAGCAAAGACAGGTGTGTGCTGTTACATGGAAAGACTGGCCTACATTCAATGTAGGCAGGGACGGCCTCAGCTCTGGGAGAAATCCCGGGCGTAACTAAATTTGGGCACCCGGCTCCAGCACGTGAGTTGAGGGCTTTTCGCTTAGAGTCCCACCAGCCCCAGCCTTGGGAGGACTTAAACCTCCCACTTTGAGGAGGTTGCAGGAATAAGGCAGCACTCTGCCTTGATGTCTGAGTGCTAAGCCATGAGCTCTGATGGGAAAAGTAAGCTCTGCACTCTGATGGGAAATGTAAGCCTTGGGCTCTGATGGGAAATGGGTGCTAGCAGGATCCTGACAGATCTCTCACCTGGGAGAGCAGAACATTTACATGTAAACATTCATTACCATGGCAGCCGCAGCAGCAAACATACACTGGCAGAGGCAAAAGCCCGCCCAGGTGATATCAATATGCTAGCCCCTTAATGACAAGCTTTGAGGCTGTCTACACCTCCTCAGCAGCTCCAGGAGGCACCCAATGTCAAAGTAAAGCTCCCGGTATCAGCACAGGAAGATGTTCTTGTCGGAAGGACCATCGCTGACCCAGGAAACTCCCAGGTCTGCTTCAGAAGACTTGGCACGGGACTGAATGCAGAAATAGCCATCCTGTGCAAAAAATGTCAAAATTGGTATATATGTCTTGCAATTTACATACTTTGGTTTGTTGTGACCAATGAAAACATCATCACTCAAAAGGACTTCTTGCTAAATTGCTCTCCCAGTCATGTTTCAAATTTAAGATGGGTAAGAAGAATGCCCTTATTATAAAATGCCATGTTTGGCAAGGAGAAGGGGGAGAAGGAGTGGCACAGGAGCAAGAACCTTTCACTGAAATAAGTCACCACCACCTCGCCAGCTCGGGGAAGCCTTTCAAAGGCTGCCCCGTGCTGATATAATATGATACAGCATTTATAACGCGCCACACAAGTGAATCAAGGCGCGAAAGTGTATGGCAGATTAAAGTGTAAAGCTTTGGCTCAAGCACTGATGCGCAGAGCTGTCCATTTGGCGCCACCACCATGCCAGCTCTGGGAAGCCTTTCAAAACGTGCCCTGTGCTGGTATGACAGCAATGCCTTATTCCTATTACAATAGGATGCCTCCATCAAGCCAGCTAGGGTAAGCCCTTGAAAGGCTCCCCCGAGATGGCATGGCAGCGGCACCCATTGTAATAGGAAAGCTTCAGCCCATGCTGGTGCAGCATTGGCACTCAAATTAAGTGAAAACATTCTCTCACAGGAGGGGGGTTTTCACCTACTTCGATATGTGATATGACAGTTTATTTATATAGCGCCTATACACAATGTGTTTCAAAGCGCTTCAAGGCAAGGGAGGGAACAAGGGAAAATACGACGACATTCTTACAGGCCATGAACAGTAAGGATGTGAAATTAACTATCGTACTCGGCTTGACGGCATTTCAGATAGTGCAAGAGCTAAGACATAGATAAGGAAGGGAGGGGGAGAGTGGGAAGGAAATGGAAACAGGCAAGCGACTACCGTACTAGGCCTGACGACATTTCTGGTAGAGCCGGAGAAAAACAAAAGGTGAGTGAGAGGGGTGCAGAAAGGGAGGGGAGGAACAAATCAAGCGACTATCGTCCTAGGCCTAATGGCATTTCAGATAGTGCTGGAGGGTGGGGGGAGGGGAAAAATAAGTTAGGAGAGAGGGGAGCGGGGAGGAGACAGACGAGGTTGCTATCATACTACGTCCAGGGACAATTCTGATAGAGTAAGTGCATAGAAGAAAGTAAGGGGAGGAGATAGGAAAAGGGAGAACAGGGTGTAAGCAGTTAAAAAGAGTGTAGAAGCAAGAGGGGAGAGCGATTACATTTGCATAAGTCAGTAGTAACACATAATGTTGCAAGCCAGGATACAAGATGAAGATGGGAACAGCATGATTCAGGGCCACCATGAGTAAGTACAAGATGCAAAGGAAGTCCAGCATGAGAGTTGAGAAAAGGTGATGCACCGTGAATGAATGAAGTCCATAAAAGTAAAATCCAGCATTGGCCACAAGATCGGGGATGGTGAAACCAGAATATATCAGGACTTATGCAGAAGTAGGCTGGAGAGGGGGAGGGGGAACAGGGTGGAAGAATCAAGCAAAACAGGCAACACCTGTGTGCGAGAAGGGGGGGCACAAGGGAACATCACAGGGGGACCAGAAGGGGTGGTGAAGTCATGTGGGGACAGAGGGTGTAAACACGTGTTGGTGCATACTTACCTGCTGTCTGATCAGGGGTTCGGGCCCTGGGTCCTCCTGGTCCGAACAGGAATTGCCCTTTTCTTCGACTGCCCTTCGCTTCGAAAGCCTGGGCGAGAGATGCCCTTGATCTTAGAGGTAAGAGCAGGAAGGAAGAGGCAGGTCTAAGAAGGTGGGTGGCGCTTAGGACAGGTGACCTAGACCCACTTGCACCTGCTCCCCATCTGCAAAGGAAAAGAGGCCGGATGGCTCCTTAAGTAGAGAAAAAAAGCGGCAACCAGGAAGGCACCTGTGGGCGGGGCTTACTAAGTGGGGAAAAAGAGTGGCAACCTGGAAGGCACCAGGTGGGTGGGGCTTAGGCCAGGTGACCTAGATCCACTTGCACCTGCTCCCCATCTGCAAAGGAAAAGAGGGCGGATGGCTCCTTAAGTAGAGAAAAAAAGCGGCAACCAGGAAGGCACCTGTGGGCGGGGCTTACTAAGTGGGGAAAAAGAGTGGCAACCTGGAAGGCACCAGGTGGGTGGGGCTTAGGCCAGGTGACCTAGATCCACTTGCACCTGCTCCCCATCTGCAAAGGAAAAGAGGCTGGAGGGCTCCTTAAGTAGGGAAAAAGAGCGGCAAGCAGGAAGGCACCAGGTGGACGGGTTTGCTAAGTGGGGAAAAAGAGTAGCAAACTGGAAGGTACCAGGTGGGCGGGGCCTTGTCCAGGCGACCTAGATCCACTTGCCCCTGCTCCCCAGCTGCAAAGGAAAAGAGGCTGTAGGGCTCCTTAAGTAGGGAAAAATAGGGCACCACTGGAGCAGCAGCATGGGTGCGCCTTTTATTTTACATAGGTCGCCATGGCCGCTGCCGCGCCAGATCAAAGAAGCTTTTTAAAGGCTCCTCCTTGCTGGTGTGCAGAGGCTTTGGCGCCTTATATGAATGATGCCAGTTTGGCACCGGGGTCGCCCACCCCTCAGGCCAGTCCTGAATGTAGGCCAGTCTAGCCAAATCATATTTGCTTTACTTTTGATGGACAGATATTGTGCATCATGGGTAAAGCAAAGAAAAGTGTTACTTCGTGGATAGACTGGCCTATATTTAATTTAGGCCAGCGCCATAGATGCACAGTTCTGCGTGCATCCAGGGTAAAGCAAAAGAATGTCATGGCCAAAATAGCCCCCACCCCTACATGTATGGACCCCGTTGAGCGGGGACCATGTATTTATGGGTGGGGGCTGCCACACACAGACCCACGCAACACACAGAAGCACTTTGACCCGTCCAGTCACACACCATTCACACACAACAAACAGCAAAATACATACAAACATGCATACAATCCATAAATGCATGCATACACATTACATTAAAGAAATACACTTACTTTGCCTGCATGCATCCACATGTGCCTTCACAGCCATGGGGAGGAACGGATGGCCCTCCTCTGGGGGGGGCTGCCTAGCCTGTCAGACAGCGTGTTCACGATGGTTCATAGTGATAGTTTAGACAGTCAATGTTCCTACATACAAAAGTTCAGACACAAAAGCAACGAAAAAAAGTTTCTTATCGGGTGGGGGTGGGGGGGTTCCTCCAAACACCCTGTTTTCTTTTTAAAACACTTTTTTTATACGAAACTGAAATAAGACCTAATACATGAAAAAAATGCATTCAAAACTTTTTCATTCGAAACTTTGTATTCGGAACCTTTGTATGTAGAAACTAAGTTTTCGAAAAAATGACTGGACAACGTTCATGATGCAGGCATTGTCAACAGAGTATGGTATGGCCAACCCATGAATTAGGATGTTTGACTGTGTGATCTTGGTGACGGATCAAGCATTAGCATTCATGAGCAGAGGACAATGGCAGAGAATGCCATATTTCTGGGATTGGCACTGGAATCTTCAGGGACTTGTAGGGGGCCGTGATGGAATCTGCAAGAAGTGGATGAGCTGTTTAATGCCAATGGCTCGAAAGTGGTGTTTGAGGGAATGCCAATTACTGTGTAGTGGCAAGGAGACAGCTGTGGCGTTCACTCTTCTTGAGCAGGGTCTGGTGTCATGAATTCCAGAATATGTGCACAGTGAGGAGAGGCTGGAAGCTGGTGTTAATGGTGAAGGTGTAGCCATGTTTAAAGTTGTGCCTTCTCATCCAGATCACATGATTTTCATCAGATTTTCCAGAAGCTACCTTCCACCCCAGAACTGATCAGAATACCGTCTTGAGGATCTTTAGGATTTTCTGTAGAGAAAAGTGCTATAGATGACACATGGCTTCGGAGAGTGTGCCTCTGCAGTCATGGCAAGTTAACCCTCTATTTTGAAGCAACAGAAAGGCCTACTATTAATGTGAAATAGTGCCATGTTCCTGCTACCGGATCTCCCAAGAATCTGCTCTTGTTACCTGTTAATTAAATTAAATATCATCAAATATCAGGACACCATTTTCCCACTAAAATTTGCAATTGCAAAATGCTGTTCTTATATCCATACTAGAGGAATGCCTACAATTTAGATCATCCTGATCAGAATATATGTATATATAATATATGTAAGATAATATATGAGTAAGAAATATAGTCATAAAATAAACAATTCTCAGTATCAGAAGAAATACTTGAATTGAATCCAAATATCTCATTATTCTGAAAAATGATAAAGCATCACAGCTGGTCATCAGTGTGTATCTAAAATAGGAGGTGGTAAAATACAAAATGTACTCACATTAGGGCTATTAGGAAAGGGGAGCAAGTAGTTATGTGAAGCCACTCCAGCAACAGTAAACCTATCAAAAATAGCAGCTAAAATGTATGTGGCTAATAAAACTGTGCTATTCACTCATACTCTCAAAAGTGTGACTCGTGCATTGTTGCAGCTTGGCCTGGTTCCATTTTTAAAAGTAGTGTTCATATAATGAGTGATCATGGTAAAAGTGTACTTTTAAACACATTAAATATACTAGCTTTGGGAGATCTGTTTTTACTTTTTAAGATTACATTAAGGTAAATACTTTGACTTGGTTGGTAATGGAAACTAATAATTACTTTGCGGAAAATAGTGTCCTGGTTAATAATGGGAACTAATCAGTTGTTTATATTTGAACAAGTACGATGCAACCATACAGTTACCTGTAGGATAATGCATTAGAAAATCGGATACATTGATAGGACATCTTTGCCAATCTTGCTTCTAAAAAGAAAGACCAACCTTACTTCCTGACCCTAAACATAATGAGAGAGTAATCGCTTATCAGCCCTTTGTATGTCCTGTATCAAAGTATTTCCACTATTCCAACCTGGAATCCACTTACGGAAGCATAGCAGATAGTGCACTGGTTCACACTGTTGCAAAACAACTTGCAATGACCTATTATGCCTCTTTCCCCTCTACCTCTTTTTGAAGGAAGGGTATGTCATCTGCTAAACCAGCCTATGCTACCAGCTAGAGTCTACAGAAACCAAGTTCAGAAATCCCACTGTGAGAACTTGTGAAACAAATCTTGAAACTTTAACTCTGTTGGCTGCTTGGGCTATTGTGATAAACCTCAAGCTATCTCACTCGCTAGTCCCCGGGGATCTGTCATCCAGGTGGCCAGGACACGGCCATCAGTATTGGATCCAGTTCCTGGAGGTGGAACAGTGTGGGAGGATCACCTGGATGAGGGGTCTTCGGGAAGTGGGAAATCGAAGGGTGAGACATGGTATCCCCTTCTTTATGATGCCTTTTCCCCATCCTACCCAGTAGGATATCTAGAAACTCATCCTCCTCCTTTCTTGGCACAAACACTTTCTCACTGACTAATTACCATGAAATACAACAGACTAACACCAGAGCCATATACCTGACACGTCCCAACCAATGTTCCCTCTAATTATTTTTCTCTATGTGTGGAACTGGTTGGCTGTTGTGCGCACATTGTTTTCCATGTTCACAACAGACTAATGAGGTAAGCCACTTTGTGAGCTACCGTTGCATAAGAAAGTTTGGAAACACTTTTTCCAAACACATAGGCTAAAATAAAATATGTCATATGTGATTATAGAGAAAACTCAACCAGTACAATACTTCAGCATCTGCCACAGTACCTTGCAAACATACTTCTGTGCAGAGAAAAATGTATGTTTTATGCCACAGGAACATCACTCATGTGTATTACAAAACACAAATATCTCTTGGCATAACTGATGTGGCTGTCAAGAAGTTCAGACAGAATACATTTGCTGATTGCTTAATGGCAATTAACAGCAATGTGTCAAAAAACATGTTAATAGGAGTTTAAGTGCCACTTTAATGAAGTCATTCAAGGGCCAGGAGAACATGCTTTTAATAATTTGTGTTAGGATGATAATTGCATCAGAATAACTGCCCTTCAGAATATGAGGATCAAAAATGTGTGACCCCAAGTAGAGCAGAGTCATAGGAAGGATAATAATAATATTAATGCCTGATCTCAAGAGGAATTTTAAGGTGAACGAAAGTCTTTTAATAAGCAGAAAGTATCCCTATTGGCAAAGCTAATTATTTTTCTACCCCCTGAAAAATCATTTGACTCCAAGTAGGGAGCAGAATCCAATTAAATCCCTGCTTGAACCCCTATATAGGAAGTGAAATGACAGGGCACATAGTAACGTGTATAGTTTTGCCCACCCTCCCGCACCACAGCCTAGAAACAATTAAACAAGTGCCTTACTGATGAAAATCACATATATGCCTTTTAAGTTAATAGCATCAATTTATCACAGATACAATTGAGTGCTTTCTTCTGTAACTATGGACCCCTCTTCTGTAATTCTTTGTGATCAGTTAAATAAGATGCTTGGAGCTGCTAGAGATGATACACACCGAACACATGGTTATATTGAAAAGCACTAAGTAGCTGAGCATAGAACGAAAAAGAAGGTGCTGTTGTCTAGACAGGTACTAGAATTTCCTATCCTTTAGCAAACAAGCGACACCATTTCCTTCAGTGCCAAAACGTCTGCCTCGGTTTTTTAAATGTGCTGCTTTGTTCATTACCCACATGGAGTGATCGATTACCAGTACTCTTCCACCCATAGCCTTTCCCGGCCCCTGTGCTAACCTCCAATATTAGTTGATGGAGCTCTGTAAAAAGTGAGGATTTGTAGCAGTAAACATTGACTGGGATATTTGCAGACCCACAATACTTTGCAAGCAAACCATATTTAATGTCTGAAAATATTATGTGCATTTTAAGAATGGCATGACTCTGCATGAACAAAATTATTCTGCAGTGCATAATAAATTTTTTGCAACATACCCCATCATTATATGAAGTGCTCAGTGAAACCGTTTTTGTATAGAAGCGAGTTACCATATAATGTGTGAAGGTCTATGCCCAAAGGTACTCTGAACACTCGGAAATGATACAGATTGTGTGAAAAGCAATGTTCTGTCTGAATAGCCGGTGTCCTGATACTATGGACTTGTAATCCCAGGCATAGTCCACATCCATTATCCCTTGTAGGCTAAGTAAATGATATTGCAATGTTGCTCTCCACTTATGGGGTAATGTTAGTAATGCTAAAATAGGAGACGATAAGCATCACATTTGTCTTCTCAAAATCTTTAGAGGGCAAATTAATATTCGTGTTTTATAATGCGTTACTTTGCAAGGCGGCCGCTTCAAAGTGCATTTGTAAGAAGAAGAGGAAGTATGTGATAAGGTTACATATCCAAGTAGCCTGCTTACTTACAGTCACTATCCGATATTTGAGCTGGTAGTGCGATTATATAGTGTGGGTGACGCTTTTGGTAAGGCGCAATGAATAACAGAAATGTTGGAGCATGAACGTTATTCATGTTACACAAGTGGATGAAGGTACAAGTCTGCTAAACATCCGCAGATCCAAGAGAGAAAGCATCAAGGTTGTCTGGTAGTATCTTAATGTGCTCTGGGGCTGAAGTTAGAGTCATAAGGTAAAAGTGTGGTAGAGTCAGGTTTAGGAGTCATGGGTGGGGAGGGAACATTATTTGATTATGTCTGCAGGCATAGCTCGATTAGATTCTTCTGTTCATGGAGTCACTTTTTCATATTAGTTTTTACCCTCTTGTGTGTGTATTTTGTTGTTAGGGATTTTAGGTGTTTAAGATCACCCTTGCATAGTAGTGTAATGCAAATGAGCAGAATATCAAGACTAGTTGCTTAATTTAAAAGACATTGCATTTCAGGTAATTGCTGTGGCTTGTGTCATATTAAATCTTTTTGAATAGGTGAGAATTGTCTGTGTGCACTGCCAAAAAGTCTTCTGAGAGGCACCCAGAAGGAAGCTGGGCAAGCGCACATGCGTACAGATAAGAGGGAACATTGGTCCCTACACAAGGGTCAGGCAGACTCAGGCAATGGCCAATAACTACACACACCTGACTTCCCTTTCACTTCCCCATAGGGATAAAAGGCAGAGCACAAAAGCACACTCTGAGCAAGGCCAAATGCACAAGGAAGCAGCTATTCCAGGACGGCAGGTCAAACGGAGGAGAAAGCGAGACCTGGAAGGAGGAAAAGGAGGGAGTTGCTCTTGCCCTTTTCAACCCAGACCCGATGTAAGACCGGGAATTGCAGCTGGCGAATGGTGCAAAGGATGTCAACGGTATATGGGACCCTCCCGCACTGATAGCTAGGGCGGGGAGAAGTGGTTGCCATCGTGGTACCGTCCTTGACTCTAGAGGCAAGAGATGCCAACAGAGTTCAGCACAGTTGGTGAGTCAGAAAGCGCTGATAATAGACTGTACTGTGTTTGGGCTCAAGGTTGCGAAGAGCAACATGGTATGAGAAAGAAGACTAAAGTGCAAATCTCTTTTGTGAGTAAAATTGGCATCACAGAGTGGTCCAGCGTCACATGAGCGTTAATTCGAAGGACTCTAATCGGTGCCCCGCTCTGGAACAAGGAGTATGTGTTGAATAACGGATTCAAAGTGGTCCTCTAGCAGGTTATGTTAAATCCTGTGCATAGTCTAAGATCTTCGGTTGTTATAGAAACTACAAGTACCAAGAGCCCTATGGGGAGGCCAGCGTAAGGTGACAAAGTGGTCATACAAGGGTCAAGCCAAACCCCTTGTACAGTCAAAAGTCTTTGACACATTGTGGAGGCGAATGTGAACCTCACTGAGGCATGTCAATCGAAAGCTAAGTAAAAACTCTGTAATTGACGCACGTGTGAACTCGACTGTGGGATGCCTGCAAATTAGGGTAAACAGTAACCCAATCGAGAACATTGTGGTGACAGAATTGTGGAAAGCCTGACTGGGGGGGCTTAAGGGTAAGCCTGACTTGGGTTAAGACCCGGACTTAGGTAAGGGAAGAACCTAAGGGGTCTAGGGTGACTTTCTGTTGAGCTATACTAGAATGGCAATGTGAACCCAACGGAGGGATACAAGGCGAAGGTCTGAGCCCAAATGAGGAGGACCTAAGTAAAGTGGAGAAAGCAAACTGAATGGTTGTTTAAAAAGACATTGAGAATTCTGAATATCACAAGATGATGATATTTTGATTGAAAAGTAAAGGAACAGTGTGACTCGGGCAAATGTGAACCCGACTGAGGAATGCCTGTGAATGAAGCTGTAGAGTAAAACACTCATGAACATTGTGATGACAAGTGTGAACCTGACTGAGGTATGTACACAGTGAGTGGTTGGTCTGAGCCTGACTGAGGGACGTTGCAAAAGGTGATTAGAGCCCGGTTGAGGAGGATCCAATGGTAAGAGTAAGATTACTGTAATGAACTATTGTTTTGTTGTTTATGGTACATCAGGCAAGAGACTTTACATGAAAGGGACCTGGTCGCAGAAGGCCCTGATATTGATTGAGAAAAGGAACTGTAACCTCATGCTGGGAAAGCCCAGTAGTGTGCTGTGCTCCAGTGTCCCAATTTGTCCTGTGCTAAAAACGTGGGGAAGAGAGACCTCGGCCATAACATCCTTTTGTGAACACTTCTTTCTTTTCCTGTGACCATTATCCCACACTGTTTTGTAGCGTAGCGCTAAGGAATGGCAATAGCTTTATTTAGTACAGGACTTTTTGTTTGAATAAACTCCACTTGGACTGTATTACTATTTTGATGGTCGTATCTTGCTCCCATCTCAGATTTAGATTTAGATTAGGCATTTATCACACTCTTGCGAAAGTTCAATGAACACCCGTGAACTGTGATCACCTATGCCTGTCTTACTTTGACACCATGCCTTCCTTACACTATAAAGTGATATATAAAGTGACTGAGCATTAGTGAACTTCCTTCAAAGCCACTCGGACATAACCACTGATGCTTCTCAAAAAGACTAATTACAAAGCTTTCCCTACAAGATGATGTACTATTGACCATCTACATAACAGAGGCCACAAGGGAAATATTCATTGATGCACACATGAGACAAAGAAAGAGAGGGAGAAATAAATAACAGTGGCTGCAATAGCATAGCTGTCAGGAAAGGAGGTTGCTACGTTGTTAACTGTCCCCTTATGTAGTAGGCTCCCTTCAGAGGCGCTCTGTCAGAGGGTGGGTTGCAGCGACTGTTCTGCCCTTCATATTAATGGCTGATAAGTTAATGCTCTGGTCTTTAGTGATAGGGAGTAAGAGAGGTCTTCACTTATCGAAAACACATTGACTGCAGTTTTAGTTCAACTTGCCAGATCTTCCAATGCTTCATCACAACAAACATGCACATAACAGCAACTGACATTAAGTTAAACATGGTGGGCCACGTGCAATTTATCAGATGAAAAAAGGAAAGAAAGTAAAAATGAGGAATAGGTGGAAAGATGGGATGAAGCGAATATCTATGCAAAGGGTGATGGCGAGAGAGAGAGAGAAAATGTGATAAAGAGGAAGAAAAAGAAGTAAAGAAAGGATGAGCGAAAGAAAGAGAGAGACAAAAAGATTGAAAGAAGCAACTAAAAGACAGCATGAAACTAAGAAGAAAACAAAAAGGAAAGATTGAACAAAAGCAGAAAGAGAATGAATAATGATGAATAGGAAAATAAGTAAAGAAATAAGGAAAAAGCAAAGAAAGAGAGGCAAGAGAAGGAAAGAACTACAGAACAAAAGATGGCAAGAAAGACAGTAAGAAACAACGTGATAGATGGAACCAAGACCAAGAGAAAAAGAAATGAAGACTGGTGGAATGGTGTAAAGGTGATCATGAAATGTTGTAGAAAGTGCAGTGCAGTGATCAGTCGATACTTTGTACCAGTGGCCATTGCACCATGGCAGTGAGGGGCGAAGGGGGCTGTCCCCAGCCTCCCACTGGAGGGCATATCTATGTGCCGAGTTGACATATGTTTTTACACATCGGTCAGTGTTCTTTCAAATAGACATTGGTAATTACTTCCAAGTTTTCAAATCAAATATACCATGGCACTTCTCATTAATGACATCCTGCAGGGCCATATATCTTACTCTCTAGATTACATCAGCAATGTTAGCTCTGTATACCATGAAACAGCCAGGAAAACCAGGTGTGTATCCCGCAACATTCATAGACACCGTTTTACAATACGAATGGTCTGACATTAGACCATGATTGTTAGTGGGTGGCCCATTGTGACCCCTGACACATCTGCTCCTAGAAATTATATGTTTAGTTCTGTTTTGTTTCCCACATGTGATTGCATGTGTTTTATGTGATGTATTTTGCACAAGAATAATGTTTACACAATCAGGGTAAATTGATTTAGCCTTTTTTAGCACTTTGTCGTGTGTATATATGTGTCATCATCTGAGGTCCAAGATGAACGTATGCCTTCTTCCCCAAGTACCAGTCAGGGAAGAAGGAAGGATTCCCTGGCCAGAAATAATTGGGACAAAAGTGAGACAGGATACAGCACCGCCTGGCACTCGACAGCTAGAAGGAAACAGGGAATTAGTCACACAGAGTCGATACTACTATAGATACACATGTAACCCCCCGCCCCTCCCAATACATAACATTCTGATTCCGGAACAGGCCAGCCTTGAAGAAAGGATCTTCCACTGAGAGTTTCCAAGGAATCCAATGTGAGGCAACCTAACTCGAACAGCACGAGGGCGTAAGCTCAATGAAAGAAATAGTTCCACAGTCTCACCAGAGTTCCGAGTAGAGAAAAGAGTCACACCAAGTCAAATATCCAAAAGTCCCAAAATCCAGGGGAAAATCCAAAAGCAGTTCCAAAAGCCAAAGTTCCAAGGTCAAAATCAAGTTATCCAAGTCTACAAAAAATCCAAAAATGCAAATCCATGAAATCCAGAAGTCAATGTATCCAAAAGCACATCCAAAAACAGAATGCCACCCGCAGAACAGCTGAGAAGCAGTGTAGTCCATAGGTTGAGTGTTTGAATACTGGCAGGAAAGACTTCCTGGTAGGTTATGTGACATCAATGTCACGTGACCGCATTATTGCGATGTCAAGCTGCGCGTTGTGCAGCGTCGTTGAGAAGCCATGGCAACCGCCATGTGCTCTGCCGTAGGCAGCCAGGGAAGAAATGCGGGTGCAGGTATTTTTGGCACGGGACCCCTGACGTACCCAGGCAGTATCGCTCCAACCAGCATCGTGTACCCAGTGACCCAGGAAGGGTGCACCGCAAGCGGGAAGCAGCAGGTGAGCGCACAACCGTATGTTTTTGTGGACATGATTTATATTTTGCATTGATTAATAAATGAAATTGAAGCAAATTATTGTGAATCCTCTCTTGTTATCCACTAAATATTCCTTTAGTCCTACATCATATATTACTAAATTGAGTTGTTTAAATGTACTATTATTTTGGTTGTTCCTGGTGAGACACCACTTTGTTGGTCTTGTCCATAAAAAAGACAGCAGAAATAATTGCATGTTAACAATTCCTACTTAAGAATTTCAACTGCCTGCAAAGGTTCTGATAACTGGTAGTTGCTTTTTAAATTTCAATACTGTTTCAAAAAATATGCACCAATTAGGGTATTGGAAGAATTCTGGAAAAGACCCAACGGATTGTTTTCAAATGTCAACACTGAGCTGAGATAAAATCAAATTCACCAACGAGTTTGAGGGTTTGCAAGCATGGCTTCTGCACCAGCATTTGTCAATGCTGAGAAGTGCACCTCTTTAAATCCCTTGAGATTTGCTTTCCTAAAAACTTCCACTTCACATCCTTGTTCCATTTCTCACTGAAAAATGCTAAGGTTTCTAGGAGAGATTTGAGAGACGCAATATCCAAAGAAGAGGGAGTTTCAGAAGGAGCATACCTTAGGGTCAGGCATTCACAGGAATTATTCAAACTGATTTTGGCTCACATTGATCATGTAAAAGGAACATTTCTTTGACAAATTTTAAGCCTCCCTGAGGGACATGAGAATGTGGCAAGCAAATTTCAAGCTTCATTTTTGTCGATTCAATGTCCATCAGCTCCTTAATCTATAACGTTCAAATATGTTTGGCACGTCCTCTCGAGAAAATTGATTACAGGGTTTTTGACTGATGGAAGAGGCATGCAGATCATCGCATTTGGGGCTTGTCCCCAAGTACTGCTGTACCAGTGGGGAATAAGGGCAGAATGGCTGTCTCCATTTTGAAGTGTTGTTGCAGGTGAGGGCCAGAAGCTCCATATAACATATTCATCTGCCTCTGAACACTCCCTCCTCTGGTTGAGTCCTCGACCACACTCATTCTTCAGCTCTCCTCGAAATAGAGCACTTTGGGAATCCATGTTTTGCCCACCGCCCCCCCACAAGATACCTCTCCATCTCACGTACTTGTCTGGGCGCCAGGTCATGTAACAACATTCCCCATCAGAATCACCGTTTATCCAGTGCTCTGTGTAATTGTGAGGGTGAGTTTTGACCCAGGAGGTGCATTAGGACTCAACATTGTTTGTGTATGGGGAATGTTATCTGTTAGGTCATACTCATGCACGTTTGTGTATGGGGAATGTTATCTGTTAGGTCATACTCATGCACGTTTGTGTATGGGGAATGTTATCTGTTAGGTCATACTCATGCACGTTTGTGTATGGGTAATGTTATCTCTTTGGTCATACTCATGCACGTTTGTGTATGGGGAATGTTATCTGTTAGGTCATACTCATGCACGTTTGTGTATGGGTAATGTTATCTCTTTGGTCATACTCATGCACGTGAGTAGCCAGGTTTAACACTAATTTCATTCCCACTGTGTTTTTGGCAGTCTTTTTGCATTGGTTTATTGCTTTTCCAAGGACACAGAAAGCTAACAGTATTAGTACCAGTATGGCCTCTAATATTTTGAATTCGCTAGCCAACCAGGTGGGTATCCATGAGAACAGGTAGTAGAACCAGTCATCATCCTCAATGTCCTCCACCTCTTTCAACATTTTTGTGTGCAACTCTTTCAGGTTGCTATTGTCTCTGTGAGGATCCCATTTTCTTCATCGTGGGCAGGCTTATATGGGTCGGACCAATATTTGCCCACACGCCACCCTCCATGGCCGAAATAAGGTCATGGAAATACCTATTTTGAAGAGTCATGAGCCTGACTGTTCTCGGCTCTTCCGTTATGGAATTGGATCCTTTCACAGTTGCATTTATTGTCTGCAACAGCTCCCATCTGTTAATTTGCAACCATCTGGCATTGGTACCTGCCTGTAACCTGGAAGTGCAGAACGATGTGAAGAACTTTGTCATTCTAATGAACAATTTATGTTTGTCTGGTATGTCATCATGCGGGTTTGTAAATGTTGTCAACAAATAGTTGTCTCTTTTTGAGCATGGGTGAGAAACCTTTTATCTCTATCCCAACATCCAGGAATTTCTTTCCCCCGCTTGTCGGTGCATTGCAGAAATTGGAGGTCTTCTGTTATTATTTCCCCTCTTCTCGGGCCAGACAATATGCAACGTATTATCTCATGTTGTGTTTCAACATCGCTCATCAAGGACACTTCCTTTATGAAATTATCCTGATGTGGAGAATCTGCCTTTGTTACCCAGTGCACAGAGGCACTTTTGCCCTGAAATTGCCCTCTGGTCATGCATGATGTGAGGTGCATCAGGCAGTCTGCAATGTGTGCATGTATATCGGTGGCTAAAAATATTCTGGAGGGACTCATGGCATAGGGGATGAGGGAACAGACAAAACAGCTCTCACCAGATGCCTCTCTCTCCAATCTGCTCATGTGAGTATACCACATATTGTTGGAGACGTGATGAATATTATGAAAATGTTGTCTTATGAAGCGTTGATCATCAATGACATTCCTTTTGACACTTTAAAAAGAAATGTGTATTGATTGTTTTGGTTAAAAAAAAGAAATGTCCATCTTTCCACCTTTCAATACACACACTTTATGTTAAAAAAAAAGGTATATTTGCATATTTTACAAAATAAAATATCTAAAATGCATTTGGAAGCTATCACGTTAATAGTACATAAAAGTGAGATAGTAGAAATATGCAAAACAGAGAAAGATGGCAAGGGACGTTTGGCATTATTATACGTACTGCACTAGTATTAACATCATCATCATGGAGAACATGTAATGTTGGCCTTGTCTTGCTGCATGTGCTATAGTGTTGTATTGCCAAAACATAGATTAAATACAAGCAAACAAAAGAGGAAAATGCCGCTCCAATCATAATTGCTACTGATTCTGACTTCTGCATGTGCCTGGGCCTGTATTGTTTGGGCAACAAGGGGGAATCGTTTACCTTACTCAACAGTGCATCATGTCTTGGTAAAATCTTCTTTTTATCACACATAAATAAAAATCCTTTGGTTGTACACTCTAAGTGCTCTTCCCAAAATTGTTTGCCATTCTTAACATGGGCAGTGATAGTTTTTAAATATCTGTTCTTGTTTCCTCTTCATATCAGGTCTGAGCCACAAACGCTTCTGTTCATTAGTCCGGGATTCACCTTTCAAAGGCCAACTCACTGGTCTTTCTCTGTGCATCCACGTATCCCCCTGCTTCTTCTTGTCTGCTCTCACTGGATCTAGAGCCTCTGGTAGCTGCGGTTGCAGTCCTGTGCTCACACCTTTCAGAACAGGAGCTCACGTCGCTCCTTCATTTCCCGGGGCTCGCCAGCCACCTGAGTCAGGCACATGAAGCAGAGAGAGATTCTCTCCTATGGGGTAAACTGCAACTGCAGCGCTTCCTGCTCTTTGACCTCTGCAACTCAGGCTTCTCCTTCTCATGACTCTCTCAGCACCACTAACTGTCTGAAACACGGCAGTGGTCCTGGCATCCTCGGCTCTCTGTCCCTGCTGCATAAACAGCCAGTGATGATGATTCCTTCTACTACTATTGGTACTCCTTCTCAGCTGCACCTTAGGGCATTTAAATACTCAAAATTCGTGTTCAGGTGTAGGTTGTCAGGAACACTGTTCTGCATATGGCAGTTCTGTGCCTCTGAGCTCCTCTTCCTCATCCCAGTACCCATGGCATTATAGGACTTGGAGTCCTCAAAAATCTGATTCTTCTTTTTACCACATTTCTAAGATTTACAATAGGCTATTAAGACCGTAGGGAAATTGTTTAGAGGATTCTCCCAATTCTCCAGCCCTGAATCTCCTCCCAAGTGATCTTCCCGTAGCATACAACGTCTAGGGTTAGGATCAGGAAGTGTCTGCCTTTCCCTGGCCACATGGGAAGGGTCCCAGACCAGGGTTTGTGGGATGATCACCTGTGGTCCATCAAATAACCTTCCCCTAATATCACTGGTTTTCACAGCCTCAATTGGGAATCATGAAAGGAAATCAACATTACCATGTTCATTTCCTTTACGATGTTCAACCAAAAAACAATGAGGCTGTAAATCCAAAAACCAGCACATAACTCTGGCGTTGGCATCTTTTCTTAGACTCAAGTGGGGTATGATCAGTCACAAGGCGGAATTTCTACCTGTCAAATAGTATTTCAAATAGGTCAAAGCCCATTTGATCGCTGGGGCTTCAAATTCTAAAGTGGCATCATTCTTTTCATGTGGAAACAATTTCCTACTAATATAAAGAACAGTGTGTTCTATACCATTATGAACTTATGATAATACAGCCCCGAGCCCAGAAGGTGATGCATCTGTTTTGTCTGCCAACCTTCAAAACAAGTTCACTACACAAGAAACATTTTAACTTATGAAAACATGCTTGATCTTCAGGCTGTCATTTAAGTTTTTCAGGTTGTGCATTTTTAAGTTTGTCTGTGAGAAGGGAATTGATGGAGGCAAAGTTAGAGATGAATCGTCTGTAATAACACTAGGCCTAAAAAGTCCCATTGTTCTTTTTTTGTAATGGGTGCGGGGGTTTCTCAACTGCCCTCACTTTGTCAGCCTGGAGCTGAACTAATCCATTTCCCACAAAGAAACCTAACTATTTTATGGCAGATGACATTTATTCCAGTTGGCAGTACGTACAATATTCCTCAGAGCTCGCATAACCTTATATAGATGTGACATATGTTCAGGCCCGGTCTTACTATTAATTATAATGTCATCTATGTATGCACTACAGAATGAAGCGGTGGGTTTAAGGACTTGGTCTATTAGCCTTTGGAAGGTAGCTGGGGCACCATGCAAGCCGAAGGGTAGAACCTTAAATTGAAATATGCCTTTTGGAGTAGAAAAGGATCTATTGGATTTGTCTATAGGATGAACTTGTTCCTGCCATTATTCCTTCGTTAAATCAATCATTGAAAAATATACTGCATCCCCCAGCCTATCAATAAGATCATCTATCCCACGCATGGGAAAGCTATCACGCTGTGATACTTCATTCACCTTTCTGAAGTCAATACAAAATCTTCATGAGTTTTCCGGCTTTGCAATCAAAACAATAGAGGAAGACCAAAGGCTTTGAGAGAATTTGATAATGTCTGCTTTTATCATTGCCTCCACTTCTTCTTCAATAATATTTTCTACTTTCAGGGATTGTTTTACAGTTTTTGATGGATAACCTTCCCTGGGGGATTCAAATATAATGATATATGCCATTTACTCTACCTGGTGCAGCTCTAACTACATCAGGGAACAGTTGTAAAAGATCTATCACATCTTGTTTTTGATTTTGGGGTAAGTCAGGAGAAATTAATTTGTTGTTATTATCCTCTTCAGTCAATAAGCTGGTTAATATCACTGGGGTGATTTTAGTAGGGTCTTCCTTCCATCATCAAGTAAATTAATGTGATATATATGTGTCTTAATTGTCCTATCTCATTGCGATATTTTATAGTTGAAAGTTCCAATCTGTTCCAGGACTTCATATGGGCCATGCCACCTGGAAAGCATCTTTTTTTCAGAAGATGGGGGTAAAACTAATGCTTTTGGCCTACAGAAAAAGACCTCATTACTGCCGTTTTATTATAGTTTTCCTTATGATGTTTTTGAGTTTGTGGCATTTTAGTTTGAAGTATTTTTTGCACAGCCATATGTTCTTTCAGCCTTTCGGCTATTTGGGATAATGATATAGTAGCCCTCTCTCTGTCTTCCCATGATTCACACAACATGTCTAACACAACTCTTGGCTCTCTTCCGTATAATAGTTCAAAGGGAGAAACTCCCTTGGAAGATTGAGGACTTTTTCTGATGGCCAACAAGGCCCAGAGTATAATGTCCCAATTCTTTCCATCCACCTCAACCAATTTCTTTAGGATGCTTTTAATGTCTGATTAAATCTTTCTATTAATCCATCTATTTGGGGATGATAAATGGATGTGTGCAAGGTTTTCATCTGAAGAATTTCGTTGACTTCAGCAATGACTTTACTCATAAATATGGATCCTTGATCCATCAACATTTCTTTGGGAAAACCAATTATTGAATGGAAATTAAGTTATTGTTTCAAGATCTATTGTGAGGTGTTATTTCTTAAATTAAAAGCGTCTGGATATCGGGTTACCTAATCTAAAATACCAATATGTATTTGTTCCCTAATTTTGAAATGTCTAAAGAACCTATTCTGTCCATTCCTATACGTGAAAAGGGGATATCTAGCATAGGCAAAGGTTGTAAGAGAGCTGGAGGCAGAATTTGAGCACTAGTTTTATGACACAAAGCACATGCATTAACAAATTCTTTAGGTATGTCAATAAAATCTATTCACAATTTCTTGCTGAGTTTTTGCAGTTGCTAAATGGCCTCTTGTCAAATAGGAAGGGCTATCTCCAGACAATATTTGTGTGCCTTTTAGGTGCGACAATTTGAGAACTGGGTATAACTGTTGGCCCCACATCTCCTCTATACAAGAACCCAGATTGTAGGAAACATGTGTCCAGTATTTTCCCTGCTTCATCCTCTGATATTACTTCAATGAAAGTTTCTGCTAACAAGGGGTCATTTATTTGAGCAAAGGCTAGATCAGGAATAATCACTTCTTTTTCATCAACAGTGGGTTTGAATATAGGCTGCACTTGAGGTTCTATATCTGCTCGCCAAAACCCTGGGCTCCTCTCTCTGTTTGGTCACTCTTCTTAATTTCTCGAGGTTTTGGGAACAGAGCTTTCTCCAATATTCCTTGAGCTATTCTTTCCCCTGCCTTGATTTGAAAACCTTTCTTTCCATCATTTTGGATCAATATTTTGATATCTCCCTTATAGTCAGGAGCAATCACCCCAGCCAATACGTCTAAGCCATAGCACCAGGCTAGGCTAGACGTAGTGGTTATTCTGATAAAGGTTCCAGTAGGAGGAATAATAATGAAATCTGTGGATATCAATGCTCTGTCTCCAGGTTGTATTAATTCCCATATACTACTATAAATTTCACATCCTATGGATTTCACTGTAGCAATGGTAGGGTCAGAGCCTCTTCTGTTAGGTTTCTCAAATTTAAGGGTTTCCCAATTTGTTTCCATTGATTCCGATCCCACCTCTGACACCATGTGTGAGGGGTCAGAAATGTGTGGCGGACAACTTGATAAAGGTTTTTCACTAGAAGTCATTTTATTAACTTGAAAAGGTGTGATGAACGCCTTACTTTCCCTAACCTAATATGGGTTTGCATGCCTAGTAAACTAAGACTAAAAGGAAACACTTTAATACACCTATCTGTCCCTCACACATACATATACAACAATAACCATTTCAAGTATTCGTTTTGCTGTTCAAATTCAACAAAATAATAATTAGAACCAAATATTCTTATAACCAGGGTCGGATTTACTTCTGTAGAATCGAAGCAGAATTTCCAAATAAAAGTTCAAATGAATAAAGTTCACTCCAATAATCAAGTTTCACTTTGAACGTTAACATACAAAAGGTTTCCAATTGCCAAGTACTGCTTCCAGCACAAAGTTCCATTACTTTTGGAGGGTTTCCCTTGGTGTTGTGCTTGACCTAGAATCAAACAAAGTCCAACACTCTTAAACATACTATTTTGTTGTCACTCTTCCAATGAATATTTCAATATGACTTTTCTTCTTTTGAGAAATAAAATTCCTACTCACTTCTTCTTGATATACAACAATGCTTTTGTCAGGATGGTTTTTACCACAGTTCATCAAATACATTAGTGGCCTTGCCACTTTCTTTCCACAACACCCTTTCACCACAATGTAGTACTTCAATGTCTTTTTCCCTTTTCACTAAACTGCCAGGGCGACCACTAACAATCCCTTTCCTGGTGTAATCTCCTGCCAGGACAAATCTCTTAACACTACTACAAGTACTCTGCAGTGTGGTTTGCTTCAAACATCAACAAAGTCGTTTACTTTGAATAATAGTAATTTTCACAACTGCTTCCATAAGGATACAACACCCATTGATGCTGTTTGTTCCACTAAGTGATTGGCCAGGTGTAAAACTGGTTGTACTCTCTACAAAGTGGGCCACCTTCCTGCCACCTTTGTGTTTAAACTATCACACCAGTTAATGACTGATGATATCTTTCATTCAAGTTTCTCTCGCCAATAAAGCTGTTTTCTCTTTTATTTCCAATTACCTTTCTTTGGCTTGGGCAAGGCTGGTTTGTACCTGACTCAAATATTGCTTTCACTTCACTTTGGAAATGCTGGTAACAGTTTTGATTTAATATTGCCTCTTCTTTACTTTGCCAATAGTGGTTATACTTTGGATTCAATATTGTTCCCCCTTTACATTGGCAAGGGTTGTTAAAGCCTTTCTTAAATCTCGTTCTCTCTTTACATGGGTAGTGATAGTATTTTTAATAGCTCTTCTTGTTTCTTCTTGATATATGATTTGGGTCAAAAACCCTCCCTTTCATTAGTTTGGCATTCAAAAGCTTTAAATATGGTAAGCGGTTTACAACAAAGCATCCCGGTGTAACCTTTCAGAGGCCAAATCACAGGTCTTTCCCTGATATCCGCATATCACGCTAATGCTGCTGCTTCTTGTCTGCGCATCAGCTCTGGAGACTTTGACAGCTCCGGTCACCATCCTGCATCTCGTTCCTCTCCAAACAGGCGCCCACGTTTCTCCCTTCGCTTCCTGGTGCTCGCCACCCACCGGAGCCAGGCACATGAAGCCAATAGAGTTTCTCTCCCATGGGATAACCTGCAACAGAAGTGCTTCCCGCTGCACAACCTCTGCAACTCATGCTTCTCATTCTCACGACCCTCCCAGTACCATTAACTGTCAGTAACACAGTGGTGGTCTCTGCATCCTCGACTCACTGCCCGTACTGCATACATGGCCACCGACAACGGTTCCTTCTACTACTACTGCTACTCCTTCTCAGATGCACCTGAAGGGCATTTAAATACTCCAAATTCCCGCTCAGGTTTAGGTTGTCAGAAACATTAGAATACATACTGCACATCTGTGTCTCTGACTCCTTTTCCTCGTTCCAGTACCCATGGCATTATGGAATTTGGAGTCCCCAATATTCCGAGTCTACTTTTTATCACATATCTCAGTTTCACAATTGGTTATTAAGACCATAGGGTCATTAGGGAACTTGTTTAGATTATTCTCCCAATTCACCTGACCTGAATCCCCTCCCATGTGATCCTCCTGCAGAACACCACCCCCAGGGTTCAGGGTCAGGATCAGGACGTGTCTGCCTTTCCCTGGCCACATTAGAAGAGTCTGAGGCCAGGGCCTGTTGGATGATCACCTGGGATTCACCACACAATGCTTGCTCACATGGGTAATGACCTCTCATTACTGGGTCTGCAATCCTACTGTAGAATGCTAATGGTTTATATTCCATAGAGGTTTTCTGTGAGGACATCCGTCATCACTACTCCATTTGAATGGGAAAATAGTCTTCATTGTAATCAGGAATCCCTTACACTGGAGCTGTGCAAATTGCTAGCTTCAATTCATCAAAGGCCTCTATCATCTCGCTTGTCCAGGCTATGTCACATTTGTCTTACTGTGCTTCTTTCAGTCCTCTTAAAAGTGGCCTGACATATGTACTGTAGTCAAAGAACGATGCCCTATAATAATTGCAAAGGCCTAGAAAATTGCTGTTATTCTTTCACTTTCTCCGGCCCATGTGTCTTTGTGATTGCTTCTGCTCTTTCAGGTGTCTCCTTCCTCCCTTCTTTTGATATTAGATGACCTATGTATAGAACCTCTTCCTGACAATATTGTAATTTCTCTTTGTCCACTTTGGACCCTTTTTCTTCCAATACTATCAATAGTTTCACTGAGTCTTTCCTGCACTACTCCTCCATGGTGCTGCAGACTAAGATGTCATTCACATATTGGATGACCGCACTGTCAAGTTGTACATTTCCTAAATCCATCTGCAATACTCGGTTGATGACAGAGGGCGATTCACTGTACCCCTGGGGCAAACAGGAATGTTGCAATCAGGTTCCGTGATAGGTGAACACTGTTAAATGTTGCATATCTTCATGCAAGGAAATTGAAAAGAAGTCCAAATTTTAAATCAATTACTGTAAAACATCTGGCTTTAGACAGTATATTGCATAATATTGTGGCTAGATTTGGCACCAATGGAAACTATGCCTCAACAATATTATTCAGGGAGTCAGGGGCTGTAAATCCTGTAAAACCACCACAACCCTCCTGTCGTTCACCATTTTGATCGGGTACACTGCTGTGTTACATTGCGATTCTGAAGGCACTAACATCCCCTGTCATACTAAGGCAGCGATAGTTTCATAGATACGCTTGTTAGCTTCCTTTGATATGGGATACTGTTTTACTCATGGTAAAATGACTCCCTTCTTCAGTTTAGTCTTGACTGCTCCTAGTCCTTTTAATAGACCAATATCATATGGACTGCTGGTCCATAGTGAGCTTTTTACGTGTGCCAAATCTTCTTGAAAATAGGATGGTACTTTTTTATTTTTTTGTGTGTAAAAATCTTTCACTTATTATATAAGAAAGAAAACAGAATATGAAACATTCCATCATTTTATATACCATAATATAAATCATTTTACATCATTAAATCAATTATCATTGTTAAAATCATCACATGTTGATAGATCATTTAAGTTCATCATGTTTGCAGTAGGGATGGTACTTTCCTCACCAATGACATTATCTGGGGAATCTCCTTGTCTTCAACTTGCAACTGATCTGTGAGACTGATGCTAAACATTGCTTCATCATCTGAGTTATCAACTGTAAACAATTCTTCACCTGTCAAGTCAGTCAATATATGTAGTCTAGTGCTATTACTGTGCACCAATTTGCCCCTTCTTTGTCTACTCCATGTAACATTAACCTGTCCTCTCTATTGATGCTTCTAGCTAAATTGGAATTATCTGTCCTTCTGCAACATCCGTGGATACTTCTGGTCTAAACTAAAACTCTGTGGGTAACCTCAATCATTTGTCCTGCCATGCTAACAACATGTGTTAGAACTAAGCCATGCTAACAACATGTGTACTCCTAGAAGGAATAATTCTGGATTTAATGGCATCACTCTTGGTACATTTTGGCCATAGAATTCCGGTATGAATTCTTGTGCATTCACATAATGGATCCCTGGGGTAGAACATATTATTCCCTATTCAGTCAAGGAGATTGTCATATTTACCCTGCACATTAAATCTCTTCCCAAAATGTTGACTGATGTTTTGCCAGAATATAACAATGGCATAGCCATGTTTTTTTCTCCTGTGGTTATGGGCAAATTATCTGTAAAAGGAGGCATTGTTGTCACCCCAGAAAATCCTTGCATGGCCATGGAAATACCTGACATTGGGAACTCTTGTTTTAATCTACAATTATAGACAATAGTTAATCGTATCTCAGGCTATAGTTTTGGTTCAATTCCTACAAATGTATGTGTAATTCGTTGGGAAGGCCCTGATATAACATGTGATGCAAAGAAATTGTTATATCATTGTCCCACGCTTCCCTTGTCTCTAAACGCCATTTCTCCTGAATCTCCTGTATATACGCAGCTGGGTCGTCATCTGATCCTATTATTTCCATCATTATGGCACTCATTTCTAATGTGTTTGGGTATTGTATTCTAAGTGCCATCCACACATCTGCATGAAAACTATTAAAATTGCTCCTTCATGGCTTGTATTTTGGGACATCACCCCAGGATACCCTTCTTTTTTCCAAATGGCGTCTGATTGTTTGCCCAATATTGCAACAAACAGGCTTTTCACATCACCCACAGCTATCATGACCGACATCTCTTTTTCCAACTCATAGATCCACTTTCCTGCTCCTGCTGTAAGTGACAGTAACTTGTAAATCAAATTACTTGTATCTGTCGGAGGCCTCGGTATATACTGTGCTAGTTCTTGACCTTTCTGTGATAAGGGAATTGTGTCAATCCAGTGCTACGTAGGGATTTTTCTTCCCCGCCCCCTCAAGCTCATCTCTGGGAGCCATGGATATTTAAAAGGTTCACCATTATAGCCTGCTCCTCCAATTCAGACCAAGCCACCCCTCTTCCTACATCCGTGCCTGTAGATGGGGCCCGTGTAGCCTCCTCTTCCCTACTCTCCTCGTCCTCTTTGTCTTCCAACATTGTGTCTTCACTGTCTTCATCCTCTTCGTACTCTCTGTCCTCACAATCTAATCTCCAAAGGGGATCTATCCTATATGTTCCACTCATCATCTCCCTCCATCTTCCAATACATTTCTACTTCCCTCTTGCTGATACATTCCCCAACTTCCCCTTGAATTGGTGCTATCTCCTCTATTCCTGTGCAGACTGTTACTTTTTCTTCTCTCACGTCTTCCTCTCCTTTTTCTACTCCTGTATGTTTCCTCATTATTTCATCAACTTCCATGCAGCATCTCTCTAAACTTCTCTCTTTTTCCTTTTCATCATTGTGTCTCCTTTCCTTTCCTTTTTCTTCTTCTCTTTTCTTTG
This sequence comes from Ambystoma mexicanum, assembly GCF_040938575.1. NCBI lineage: Eukaryota > Metazoa > Chordata > Amphibia > Caudata > Ambystomatidae > Ambystoma > Ambystoma mexicanum. The sequence goes on along the minus strand of NC_090923.1, from coordinate 35,640,356 downwards.
CTCTCTCATTCTCTTCCCGTTTCTTCTCTCTTTCCTTAGCCTTTACTGTCTCGTCTGCCTCTTCTTTTCCTCTCTTTGTCTTTCCACTTCTCTCTCTAACTCCTCTCCCTTCTCTTTTCTTTCCCTATCTTCCCTTACCTTCTTGATAGAACTGTCAATGCCCTTTCCGTCAAATTTAAGTACTATTTGCCCTCCTATGCATTTGTGTAGCACAATTTTGTCTCAATCCTGTTGCATTGCCTCTCTCTTTCTCTGCACCTCCTCCTCTGCTTCTGTTAGTTTCACTTGCAAGTAGCAGCACTGATAATATAATACGTGCATGGGCAATAGTTTTTGTTTGCTTATTTTCTCTCCTCTTGTAATATCTTCATCACTATATAAGCGGCGGTGTATATGTGGGATTAATATACCTTGCCACTGCTTTTAATTATTTAATGGGTACAACCACGGGTGTTGCTAGGTCTGGAAAAGATACAGGGCTATAATAATATTGAGACTGTCGGGACTCGGGGCTAGCTAGACTTTTGATTGTAGCTCCTGAGCTATGGCCCTCCCAGCCCCCCATAGCAACGCCTCTGGGTATAAACCCTGTACTGTCCAGGACGGATCACTGCTCTGAGGAGGAGGAGCCGTGGGCATCATACACCCCTCTTCTTGCTGGTTAAGAATCCTTTCCTTCGTGTTTGGCTCTACCTCCGGTTCCGCAAACATTTTCCACAGCTCGAGTATGCCTAGTCTGTTCTTTAACCGTATTCTCTGATGAGTGGCATGTCAATAGGTGCACATGTGTTGCAATGCTGTTTTTGGATGAGTGCCGTCTTATGACTAGGGCATAAACATCTTGCCCACTGTATATTTAACACATTCTGTATGTTGCTTAAGAATTTTGGCCTTATATCAGCACTGTCTTACACAAATGAATGACTGGCGTGTCTCCCATAATAACAATTTAGGAACACAATTTACCACTACAATTCTCATTCATCTTTTTTTGTCCTTTACACACCCCTCCCCAACAATTTTACCCTACAAATTAACATCTCTATGTCTCTCTCTGAGGCCACGACACCTGCATCACTCAACCCTTCTGAGTGGCGCCACAAATTCCACTCCCACTCCAAGCAGCCCATGTCCTCCACACATGTAAACAACGTATACATGCCTAAACTATTTCACAACACTAGGCTGACACCAGCAAGCATTACACCAATAACATACAGCTGTCTTCTCACTCACTGTGAGAGATGTGTCTCTTTATTACTGCCGTCTAATGAGGCTTATCATGTGGTCTTTTCTAACCCTTGTCAGAAGATAAATCTTGTTCTCAATCTCTTATTTCTTCACAACTCCACAATATACAAACAAAGGTTTTCAGATCTAAAGTGATTAAGCAGCCTCTTGTTGGGGTCTGGCGCATCTATCCGTTTCTCGCTGAGTGGATGTGGTGGATGGAGAAGGGTGTCTAGTGATGAATGTAGTAGAAGGCATTGTTTCTTGTGGGTATGGTCTTATGTTTGTGTGAATAGCTGTCAGGCTAGATGTAGGCAAGGGTGTTTGGTCTTTGGCGAGTTCCGTTTCTCGGACCAACGTTTTCTTAGAGTAATGTAATGCAGCAGAGGTGCTTCAGAAGGAATCTGAAGGTAAAGCTGTCAATGGTCTCTTGAGGTGTAGATACTAAGAATGGCTGATTGGAAGGGGTAGTAAGGGTCACTTCCAAGTTTCTGTTCTTTCTTTCTTTCTTTCTTTCTTTCTTTCTTTCTTTCTTTCTTTCTTTCTTTCTTTCTTTCTTTCTTTTTTTCTTTCTTTCTTTCTTTCTTTCTTTCTTAGTTGCTTAATTGAAGGGTTCCCTAATCCCTCTATAACTTTGGTTATCTGGAAAAGGATGGAAATGCTCTGCGAGTCCTATAATCTGATTAGCTTGTGCACTATTCAGATGAGATCTTCTATCAGGCGTCTGGTTATCTCTGGCAGCAGCGTATGTGGCTCAGATTATAGAGATTTTGGGAGTCATGAGGTATTGCTTGTCTCTGATTCTCTATTTATGTGCGAGTGGGCTAGTTACGATCTAGTTACGATAGATTAGGTAAGAGGGTTCATTGGTGTTTTGATATACCTTAGTGTTAGTTATTAAGGCAAACACAGAGAGTACAACCAACTATGCGCTGGGGAGTATAGACGAATACCATGAGGAACGTGCAAAATGAGTTAAAGTATGTAAGTGATTGCTATGCAGAGCCTGTATGGGTTTGATACATAGGCTCCATTTAAAGGTAAACTAGTTATGTACTTGGTATCTAGGCAGCAGTAATAAGTCTAAAATTATTGTGGAAGAACACACTCTGATCCAATCTCCCTAAATGCTAGGGATGCAAGCGCCTAATTTAGCTCTGCAAATCTGGATGTGTGCTAGTTTTTCAGGTATTAATTTGACAAGTTAAATAGTTGTTCCCGGATGCATGTACAGATGCAACTGTGTTAATCTAGCTATGTGCTAGGTAGCGGTAAAACAGTGTGTCAGCTGATCAGTTGTTTTGTTAAGGCTCAAATAGCCTGGCTCAGAATATTTACCCTTTGTAAAGTCAAACCACTCAACCCACTGCAGGACGTTCGGACCACAGTGCATTCCCTTGTGGTCTCACACATCAACGAGGGAAACCGGGCTCCCAGCTGCTCACTTGGCTCCCCTTGAAGCAGTCCACCACGCTGCAGCATGTCTTATTACAGGAGCATGGAAATGTGACCAAATTACCCCCATCCTACACGAACTACATTGGCTTCCACTCCAAGCCAGATTATTGTTCAAGACTGCATTTATCATCTACAAAGCAGTAACGAGTAGCACACCAACGTACCTGGTGGCTAAGCGCCACATATCTGATGGCACACACTCTTTGTGCAGCAAATCGTCCATCTGCCTTGCATCACAACTCTTCCGCAAAGAGAGAACCCGCAAACAATCCATTTGCCATGCAGTCTCCGTCTGGAACTCGACCCCGTTCTCGTCTCGGAATGCCCCCACAATTCTCCAATTTTGCAAATCTCTGATGACGGGGCTCTTTCAACAACACCTGACCAAAGACTAATTCCAGTGGGCACACATACTGACACACAGATATCACAGTATTGCGTTACTGTTAAAAGATGCCACCCCAAATGCTGGCTAGCCACACTTTATACAGCGCTCCGCAGCTCTTGAGCTAGTTCTGCGCTTTAAACAGTAACTGTAACGCTCACCTGATTCCCACAGAGACGCTGACCCGAACTGGACTGCTACCGTTTCTTCTATCGTGAGGCGCAGGGCCCGGAAGATGCTCTGGACGGGGCCTCCGAATTTGGATTGCCTGGCTTGTAGAGTAAGTTTTCTGCAGGTGGAAGAAAAGGGATTGATTACCAGCTGGGGTGGATATGTGTTCCCACCAATCTCCCTTTTCACACTCTTCTTGACCCCCAACTGGGTTTCTGCGAGCTCTCACCTTAAGTATTGTAAAGATGAGCTCTCCATCCTGCTTCAGGTGCAGGGGTGCGTAGGATCCAGTTACGTCACTGGATGGGAAATAGTTGCGGACACCGTGTCCTTTTGTCTCTCCTGCGGTAGCCGTAAGTATGAGTGTCTTTTCTCCACAGGAGCCGGGGCCCATAAACCTAAAACAGGTAAGTCTCTTGGTGAGTATTTGTTCTCCGTGCTTAGTTAGTGCTCACCATGTATTCCTCTTATGCAGGTGCTGGGATGTAGCTGGCGTCGAGGCCGCGGTGGAGGAAGGTAAGCGAAAGAAAAGCGACTGCTTACTTATAATGATTGTCTTTTTCTGCTTGCAGGTGCCGAGATGCTGCCGGCGACACAGCCGCTGTCGCGCGTGATGAAGCACGTAAGTGGAAGAAATGTGGCCGCTTTAGAGCGGGCACCTCTAATGACTGTCTTTTTCTGTCTTTCAGGTGCCGAGATGCTGCCGGCGTCGTGGCGCAGTGGAGTTTGGCGAGGCCACGGATGGGTAAGGCAAGGCGGCGTGGCTGCGAGCGTTTGAGAGCGCTGCTAATCTTGTACCTTTCCTTTGCAGGATCGTCGGAGGGAGAATTGCTGAGGCCGGATTCCGGTAAGTATAATTTCTAATGCTCGCCTTCTCTTTTCTTATCTGTTTGCAGGAGTTCCGGGTGCTGGCGGGCGTGTCAGGAGCCAGGATGCAGGAGCTGACTCGGTGAGCGTCCTGCTGCTGATGCAGAATAACGCGAAGCACGTGTATTCCATCGGGCGTGGTTTAAATAGCAGAGAAGTGCTTCAGGTGTGTGTTCTTCCACCGGCCCCACCCAGGTAAGAAAAGAGTTCCTGAATAGAGGAAATAGTTCCTCCCAGCCCTGATGGCTGGGGACTTCAGCCAGACTGGATTGTTCTGGGTAAGTATGCAGCATGGTCTGCCTCAGGTAAGTCCACCCAAGCATTATTACACAGTTTATCAATATGAGCCCGGCGCCTATGGCGCCGGGACTGAATTCCTTTATGAGCCTGGCGCCAAAGGCGCCAGGACACGGTCCAAAGGGCCCCTGTAGGGGTCTGCTTCCGGGGGCGCTGGGCCAGTCCTGGCTCCTCGGGAGTAGTGCTCATGACAGCACCCCCCCTCAAGGCCCCTCCCAAAATTGTCTTCCCCGGGGGTTTTGGTTTATCCGGAAAGGTTCGGTGAAATTTCTTGATTAGACGAGGAGCATGGACGTGGTCATAGGGTTCCCATGACCTCTCTTGAGGCCCGTAACCCTTCCAGTCAATCAGGTAGAACAGCTTTGATCTGATGATCTTCGAGTCCAAAATTTTTTAATCTCGAATTCAGGTTCTCCATTCACTTGAATTGGTTCTGGAGGTTTGGTTAGTCTGGTTCCAGATTGCATGGGTTTCAAAAGCGATATGTGAAAAACAGGATGTATTCGCATATGAGCTGGCAAATCTAGTTTAACGGCCACTGGGTTTATTATGGCCGTAACTGGATATGGCCCCAGATATTTGGGATTAAAAGTGCGAGGTCCTTTGAGTGATAAGTTTTTGGTGGACAACCAGACCTGGTCCCCAATCTGGTATTGAGGGGCCTTGCTTCAGTGTTGATCTGCTCCTCTCTTGTACCTTTCTTTAGCTTGTTGTAAATGTGCAGCAGCTTCCTTGAAGGCTTTGGTAATAGCAGTGTGTAACTGATCCACGGCGGGTGTTCCAAGATCTTGAGGTGGATCGAGGTTGGAAGTTCGAGGATGAATTCCATACAAAGTGTAGAAGGGGCTTTGCCCAGATCCAGAGTGAACGGAATGATTGTATGCATACTCAGCTATCCAAAGGATGTCCTTCCAGTTGCTCTCTGACTGTTGTAGCATGCATCGTAAATATTGTTCGAGAGTCTGGTTAGTTCTTTCAGTTTGACCATCGGTCTGGGGGTGATGGCTGGTTGAGAGTCTTACATCAATTTGAGCCAATTGACAGCAACTATGCCAAAAATGGGAAATAAACTGGCTTCCTCTATCTGAGATTAGTACCGATGGGAATCCGTGTCACCGGACAATGTTTTCAAGGAATTGTCTGGCTAGTATCGAAGCTGAGGGTAAGCCTTTTAACGGAATGAAGTGGGCCATCTTGGAAAACAAATCCACAATAACGAGAATAGTGTTGTACCCGGAGCAGGAGGGTAAGTCTGTGATAAAATCCATAGAAAGGGTGTGCCAGGGAGACGGTGGAATGTCTAATGGTTGGAGAAGACCAGCCGGTCTTTTCTTTTGGCCCTTGTTTTGAGCGCACACATCACAGGACATCACAAATTCTTTTATGTCTTTTCTCCACGAAGGCCACCAGAATTGTCTTCTCACTTTCTCTTCTGTTTTGGCAATGACAGGGTGGCCCTCTATCAATGAATCGTGATAGCAGGAGATTACTTGCCTTTGCAAATCGGCGTGTGGTAGGACTAATCGTCCTCGGAAATAAGGCAAGTCATTGTTTAAAGTGAAATACATTCCTTTTTGTAGCCAGTTCTGCAAGTCTGTTGGGTTCAGAAATTGTTTAACTTTTGCCTCAATGTCCTCGATGGATTGTGAAGAAATCAGGCCCAAGATCCTTTGTTCAGGAATTATTGGTAAAGGCTCTGGGTTGACAATGGTGTCTCCCATTCCAATCCGGGAAAGAGCATCTGCTTTGCCATTTTTGCTGCCGGGGCGGTAAGTGATCACAAAGTCAAATTCGGCAAAGAACAGGGCCCAGCGGAGCTGTCGAGAGGATTGAGCCTTGGCGGTTTTCAGATACTGTAAATTCCGATGATCGGTGATCACCGTGATGGTGTGTCTGGCCCCAAGGAGATAATGACGCCAGGCCTTAAAGGCGGATTAAATAGCTAACAGTTCCTTGTCTGTGATGGCGTAGTTAACCTCAGGCGCCGAGAATGTTCGAGACCAGAATGCCACGGGATGTAATTGGTTAGTCTCTGGGTCTCTTTGTGAGAGGACCGCTCCCATTGCTAAGCTGGATGTGTCGGTTTCGACGATATAAGGGAGATCTGGGCGTGGGTGCTTCAGTATTGGCGCAGAAGTAAACTTGGCTTTTAGCTCTTGGAAGGCTTGTTCAGCTTCTTCAGATCACTCAAAACATTTATTCTTTCTTAAGAGAGCCGTGATGGGTTGTACCACTCATGAAAACTCCGGAATGAATCTGCGATAAAAATTGGCAAAGCCTAACATGCTCTGAACGCCTTTTACAGAAGTAGGTGATGGCCATTTGAGAATAGCGTCCACCTTTCGCGAGTCCATGTGGACTCCTTTGGGTGTCAGGATAAAACCCAGAAATTCGACTTCAGTGGCATGGAAAACACATTTTTCAAGTTTGGCAAATAGTTTGTGTTGGCAAAGTTTTTCAAGTACTGTTCTAACATGATTTCGGTGATCTGCTTCCGAAGAGGAGTAAACAAGAATGTCATCTATGTAGACGACAACACAGACGTCAATGAGCTCCCTGAGGACATCATTCATAAAATATTGGAAGGCGGCCGGTGCATTACATAGTCCGAAAGGCATCACTTGGTACTCAAATAACCCATGTTTAGTGCGAAACGCCGTCTTCCATTCATCGCCTTCCTTGATCCGTACCAAGTGATAAGCCCCCCGTAGGTCTAGTTTTGTATATATGCAAGCATCCTTCACCTGGTCAAGGAGTTCCGGGATCAGAGGTAAAGGGTATCTGTTTTTTACCGTTATCTGATTCAGAGCGCGGTAGTCTATACAGGTTCTGAGGTCACCTTCTTTTTTTGGCACGAAGAACAGAGCCGAGGATGCAGGGGACTTCGATGGACGAATAAAACCATTGGCCAAGTACTGGTCCAGGTACTGTCGCAGGTGAAGGTTCTCGGGCTTGGTAAGGGCGTAGATCCTGCTGCAAGGAGGAGTTGCACCGGGTAGTAGATCTATCTGGCAATCATATGACCTGTGGGGCGGTAAGGTGTTAGCCTGTTCCTTTTGGAAAACATCTTGAAACTCTCGATACTCTAGCAGTAATTGCAAACTGTCGGCCGTTACTGACGCTAGGCCAATGTCTGATCGTAGATAGCAGGTTTGTGCACACTCTGGGAACGTTATCGTCTTTGCTCGCCAATCAATCTGAGGATTGTGTTTTTCCAACCAAGGGATTCCCAGAATTATTTGAAATTGCGGAGCCTTGATCACGTCGAACACTATTACCTCCCGATGCCTGTCTTGGCCTAGTAATGTCACTTCAGTAGTGGTATGGGTTACCGGCCCGGAGGCGATCTCAGTCCCATCCACAGTGGTGATGACATCTTTAACAGCTTTTGGGCAAAGAGGTAGGTTCATCCTGGAAGCCAACTCGCGGTCCACGTAATTTCCTATAGCTCCACTTTCCACATATGCCTTTATTGCATGCAATCTTTCTGGCTGCTTCGGATTTACGAGGACCATTGGCATAATGAAGTGCGCGGTCAAAGAACTGGTTTTTAAGCTCGGCAAGCGGACCTCTACGCTTGTCGGGCAAGGTCGTTTCCCGGCTCAGACTTTTTGGAATTCTTGTCGGAAGCTCCTACGGTCTTCTTAGGTGGTTTTACAGGGCAGTCTCGAAGGAAATGTCCCGCGTTCCCACAATAGAGACACAGTTGCATTTGCCGTCTTCTGTCATGCTCTTTCTGGGTTAAGGGGCCCTTTACAACCCCAATCTGCATAGGTTCGGTGCCATCGACACTTTTGGAGTTGCTCTGAGTCTTAGTGAAGATTCGGGTTTCAAATCTGGATCGATCCGCCTTCCTGTTTTGAAGCCTGTGATCTAATTGGACCACCAAATCAATATAATCCGAACAGTCGTGAGGTGGATTTACGACCTGGGCCAGGACGTCTTTAAGTTCGCCGCGTAGACCTCGGTGAAATAGCGTGATTCTTTTCTCCTCGGGCCATCCAGTTTCCACAACTAACCTATTGAAGGATGCAATGTAGGCTAAGAGATCCTGGTTGCCCTGTCGTAGGGAAAGGAGTTCATTGTCCAGGGTCTGCCCCTGGGAATGCCTTGCAAAAAGTCTTTCCACCAGTGGAATTGACCAATCGGCGGCACTGCCGCTAAGATACGAAAGTACAAATGCTACCTTGGTCTGGTCATTCGGGAAGGCCGCGGGCCTGCAGAGAAAGTGCAATCGGCATTGATTTATGAACACTGCAAATCGTTTAGGGTCTCCAGCAAAACGTTCAGGTGGTGCCAGTGGCATATTTCCAGGTAGGTTGATTTGAACGGGATTGGTTGAAGTAACTGGGGTAAAATTCCCCCCTGGATTGGGCAGAGGGGTTTGCCCCGCTTGGCTCTGTAATAACTGTCTGGCAAGATCGTCAGTTTGTTCCTTTGACACTATTAACTCTCTCCTGAGGGCGTTCATCTCCTGGCGAGCAGCATGAACTTCAGCCCTTAATTCCCCCAGTAGCTGGGCCAGTTGATCTGTATCAGAAGTTTCCATAGCACCTGGGTAGGAGATTATTGGTAGTCTTCGCGTTCTGTAACGCTCACCTGATTCCCACAGAGACGCTGACCCGAAATGGACTGCTACCGTTTCTTCCATCGTGAGGCGCAGGGCCCGGAAGATGCTCTGGACGGGGCCTTCGAATTTGGATTGCCTGGCTTGTAGAGTAAGTTTTCTGCAGGTGGAAGAAAAGGGATTGATTACCAGCTGGGGTGGATATGTGTTCCCACCAATCTCCCTTTTCTCACTCTTCTTGACCCCCAACTTGGTTTCTGCGAGATCTCACCTTAGGTATTGTAAAGATGAGCTCTCCATCCTGCTTCAGGTGCAGGGGTGCGTAGGATCCAGTTACGTCACTGGATGGGAAATAGTTGCGGACACCGTGTCCTTTCGTCTCTCCTGCGGTAGCCATAAGTATGAGTGTCTTTTCTCCACAGGAGCCGGGGCCCAGAAACCTAAAGCAGGTAATTCTCTTGGTGAGTATTTGTTCTCCATGCTTAGTTAGTGCTCACCATGTATTCCTCTTATGCAGGTGCTGAGATGTAGCTGGCGTTGTGGCCGCGGTGGAGGAAGGTAAGCGAAAGAAAAGCGACTGCTTACTTCTAATGATTGTCTTTTTCTGCTTACAGGTGCCGAGATGCTGCCGGCGACACAGCCGCTGTCGCGCGTGATGAAGCACGTAAGTAAGTGGAAGAAATGTGGCCGCTTTAGAGCGGGCACCTCTAATGACTGTCTTTTTCTGTCTTTCAGGTGCCGAGATGCTGCCGGCATCGTGGCCGCGGTGGAGTTCGGCGAGGCCACGGATGGGTAAGGCAAGGCGGCGCGGCTGCGAGCGTTTGAGAGCGCTGCTAATCTTGTACCTTTCCTTGGCACGATCGTCGGAGGTGGGATTGCGGAGGCCGGATTCCGGTAAGTATAATTTCTAATGCTCGCCTTCTCTTTTCTTGTCTGTTTGCAGGAGTTCCGGGTGCTGGCGGGCGTGTCAGGAGCCAGGATGCAGGAGCCGACTCGGTGAGCATCCTGCTGCTGATGCAGAATAACGCGAAGCACGTGTATTCCATCGGGTGTGGTTTAAATAGCAGAGAAGTGCTTCAGGTGTGTGTTCTTCCACCGGCCCCACCCAGGTAAGAAAAGAGTTCCTGAATAGAGGAAATAGTTCCTCCCAGCCCTGATGGCTGGGGACTTCAGCCAGACTGGATTGTTCTGGGTAAGTATGCAGCATGGTCTGCCTCAGGTAAGTCGACCCAAGCATTATTACACAGTTTATCAACTATGGTGCCGGGACTGAAGTCCTTTATGAGCCTGGCGCCAAAGGCGCCAGGACACGGTCCAAAGGGCCCCTGTAGGGGTCTGCTTCCGGGGGCGCTGGGCCAGTCCTGGCTCCTCGGGAGTAGTGCTCATGACAGTAACATCAAAATAAAAAATATAAATATGGTAGAATAATTACAGGCGATTGAGTCAATCCATCAATATTCTAGGTATGTAGGTAATACAGTGAGTCAGGTTGTAGCATAAATGTTAAGGATTTGAAAGATGCGGCACACTCCAGACCAGGACTCATTCTACTGGCCAGCGATGCAGCGCACAATAAAAACAGTATTAAGTTTATTACATTCATATTCAATTTTTGAGAAGGCAGCCAACCCGTCTCACACCCTCCTTTATGTGCACCCTATGTCCCATGCACCATGAACCAGGCTGCTGTGTAATAATTAAATATTTATTTATTTTTAATTTTGAATAAAAATAACACACATTCAATATAGGGCAGCAATCACTATTGTGGTGATGATTACACAGTAAAATGATAAGATAAACTTATTTTAACCCTCTAACATAAGATACACAATGCACAATTGAATGAAAGCAAGATTACTTTTCGGGTAGTATTTTCAAATAGCACCACACTTAGGCATGCCCCCTGCAACACTCCCTCGACACCTGTTAACCATGTTTTGTGTGGGTGGAGAGGAGTAGCAAGGAGTCAGGTGTACTAGGCAAAAATCAGAATGAAAATCCAACCTTCCACCCCTGAATGGGAGGCCAAAATCGGAGTGAGCTCCCTTGAAAAATGAGCAAAATGGCACAAGGAATTACTGAATGGTTATTTTACATGTACGGTTGAACAGATAAGGCACGAATGTGTGTGGCTGTATCAAAGAAGCAAGAAAACTCACAAGCTACAAGGCAAGGTACTAAACAACAGGCATACAGTTTAGAAAATCGACTTTGGAAGGAAAAAAACAGTGCAGCAAGAATTGCATGTGGCAAAATTGCAATAGCTCAGTTTTCACGGGTTTAAAATAGCAAAACGGCTTGGAAAATGAGCTACACAGACAGCATCGAAAATCGGTTTTAATGCTAAGATACAAAGGCACGTAACAGGTATGATACTAAAGTGAAAGAATGACTCTGGATGGGGACAGTGTGGGATTCTTTGTAGGAAAAGTACCTCAGATTCTATAATGAAAGCAGTTACAATGGCAAAATTGGTTTTAAGAGAAAAGTGACAGGTTCTACTGAGACTATTGCATGAATCTGGATCAGCTACCCTTGGCTCAGGAGTCTGGAATCTTGTAGAGTGAATGTGGAATGTCTGTTCTCTGGATGTTGATTTATGAATGTCCTGATTCTTAAATGTCTGTTTCTGGAAGAGAGTCCTTGAATGTCCTGACTCTTCCTCAGCTTCCTCCTTTTATAAACCAGATGACATGAGAGGATTTTTACTATGTGGGCAGAAATAAGCTAGACCTACCTCTAAGAATGGATAAGTCAGTCTGTGGATGTCGCTGCCTTTCTGTAAACAGATTTGACCCAGGGAAGTGACATCAACTTTATGGAGTGTTTTTTATAATGTGCATTGTTAAACCACAGTTACTTTTGCCATATTCAGTTATGATACAAAATGCTCATTTTTACAATTGTTAGCCTCCTGAAACTCAGATAGACAGATCCCATATTTTACAAGGAATCTACCATTCCAAACCCCAAGTTTGTACAATGCTGTTTTATCCCTCTGGCAATCTTTTTTCACCATTTCTATGAAAAGTATTTCCCCTAAAAATCTACAAAAGGGATACACAGGAGCTTATCAATGTTGGCCATATTTTCATTTAACTTTCATAACTGTTTCATGTATGGTTTTTCCAGAAATGCCAGTTTAATGCCATTTGCTTACTACATATGTCAGGAAGACCCACTAGGTCTTATTTTAATGGTACACAAATTAAATTAAAATGGTCATAATTTCACACTGCTGCTTCTTTAGGTTGCTGAAATAAATGCTTTAATATCAAAGTCTTTTAAATCAAATGGATGGCATCTGTCACTGGAGGGCAGTCCCTAAAATTTCCATAGCCAGCCTTTCCCCTCTCTGTCAGTTCTGGGCAGCAGGGTTACCATAGCAACCTTTCATTCTGGCAGATGCCGCTAAAGAGAGGTGTCACAAGAAATTCACACTTGCCTGTGACAAGGCCACTTCTCCTTAATCCATTGTACTGGCTGGAGAAAAGCCAGTCAGTCTGACAAGGTCGCAAATTCTCACATCTTGGCCCTTTCATAGCTTGTGGGGGAGATTCCTGTCCCAGGAAGTTTTTAGTGCCTTTGAATTTCCTGCCCAGGCCCCTTTATTCTGCTGTTTTCAAACACACTTTTTTTTATTTATTACTTTCTTTCACAGTCTTTAGTAAATAAGTATAATATACACTTATACTACCCCAGTTCCACCCATAACATACTGTTTCTGTGCGATTATCTGGGATGAGTTCACATTTTCAGCTTTAAAAAGTACTATTTCACTGCCTTTGCAAAATGAATTTACACATGATAATTTTACATAGGGATTTCACAAGATGTGGTTTCTTTGGCACACATTTTTCTGAAAGCTCTTACAGATCAGGTCAATTTCACAGTACAGAAAGATGCTGGAAATAGTTTTCTTTGTAATTGACACATAGCCAGGGAGAAAGAGCTTTCTTTTGAAGTGCTCTACACGGTTAAATTGTTGTAAAAACAAACGCTTAGCCGTACGAACTGAAATGAATTTCTCTGCTCTTCACAGATTTTACTGGACACCATAATGCCTTTCATGGAGGACAGGCCCTCATTTGATGGAGATCATCCTGAATTTTGATGGGCATGGCTGTGTTTTACTGGAACCAAACTGTGTAGTGTCGGAAGATGAAAACTGCACCACTGCAAAGTCATTTTAAACACAAACCATTTTCTCTTTCAGTTGAAAGTTTTGAGCTGGCAGCATAGCAGCACTGAGCCAGGCTTCCTTTGAACTATTTTCTTTAGGGCACATGAAGAAAATAAATGTAGCCATTTTCGGTGTGTTTGATGTTCCATCTTGCCCCATATGTGCTCAGCAGAGCCAGCGCAGCTATAATTTTTTAACTGCTGAAAATGCAGTTGGTGATGCAGGGGAGTTCTGATGGGCTGGTAAATGTACCCCACAGAATCCCCCACTGCTTTCCCGGGACTTCTTGTTGAGGTAGAGTAGGGAAAAGGGGGGTTCATCGGGTGCAGTTCTTCTTTCATCAGGGAGCGGTACACCAAGATCTTCCCTTCGTCTTTCGATGGAGAGTGTGGAGCGACACCCCTTTCCTTCCTTCAGGTCCCTGGGCAGATCCTCATCAGTCTAGAAGGGAATGGAATTAGTACTCTATTAGGAGATAGATAAAAACAGGTTTTAGAATCTTTCACTGACTGTCTTCCCGGAAGGTTGACATCAGTGGAACAAGGCATACATGTATACTCATAAGGGATCTTTGAATTATATCAGAAAACAAATTACTTAACAATGCAAAGACATGACTGAACTTTTACACCATTGTTTCATTACATATTTTTGCAATAACACTGAAGCAAAGTACTCCCTGTTAGATATACCTATGGACCTACCTATTCCCTTCCGCTTTTTCTTTTTTTTTTTCTCATTCTCCAGTGGCCACTCTATTTGACTTTCCTTTGGCTCCTCAATCAGCTGCAAAGTGTGTCTGGGGTGACAACTTTTTAACTGATTAATGTGGACCCATTTCTCTTCTGACAGCTCTCCTTTGGGGATGGGGATTCTGTAGGCGACAGGTGCAATTTTGTCTACAATTTCAAAGGGGGCGCGCCAGAGTGGGAGAAATGTCTGCTCCTTAGTCTAGTTCCTCTGAAATTTGTAAAAGTAGACCATGTCTCCTACTTGGTATTCCTTTTTATTTTTTTAAAAATCATAGTGAGTCTTCATCCCCTCTGCCGATTTCTCCAGATTCCGCTGAGCGTACGCAAAAGCATGCTGAAGGTGTTTTCTTAGATTCTCAACATATTCATGTGTTGTGGAGGCATTTATCAATGTCTGCTCTTGTGTTCTATAGAGCAGATGATGAGGCATCACCATCCTTCGTCCAGTCATTAGTTCAAATGGAGGCCTTTTGGTAGAAGAAGATGGTATAGATCTGATGGCCATCAGGACAATCGATATTCGGATGTGCCAGCTTGGCCCAGAATCTGCCACAAACATTTTTAGAATGCTCACAATGGTTTTATTGTACCTCTCGACTCCCCCACTAGAGGACTTACAGTATGCAATATGAAGTTTTCTTTTTACCCCAAGTATCTCCCACATCTTCGTCATCACTTCGCTGGAGAAGTAACTTCCTCAGTCTGACTCAAACCTTTGGGGTACGCCAAATGCGAGAAGATGTGGTTGATCCTCAGGGCAGCTGCTGTTGATGCCTTGCAATTTGGGGCCAGGAGACATTCCACCCATTTGGTGTGTGATTGAACTTGGCTGTAATTGTGCACACACAAGATACCCCTTCAAATATTGGTCGAGGTCCTGCCCCATGTCTGGCCAGTATGCACAAGGTTTCTAGAGTAGTATGAAACCCCTGATGACCGGCTGTGTCATGGGCGTGACTTAGCATCAGAATTCAAGCTTCGGAATGAGGTAGGTACCACCCACTGGTCACATCCAGATATGGATCGCCTTACCAATAAACTGTCTTGGATTCGGAACATTTTGGGACACTTCATCAACACCCTGAGGTCCTCTTTCCCAATGTAATCGGTTTCCGTCAGAGGAAAGTTCACAGGGTCCTCAATGTGTTGGTAAAATTTCCCAATAATCATTTCCCCTTTCTGTGCCGTGATTATATCAGCATCTGGGGTCTCCTTACTCCACTGTGCAGTTGAGAGTTCATTGTGAGCATTTGTCTGGGATCTGGTGACAGCAGTGACCTGGATTTCCCCCAACAGGGACTCAGTCTCAAGGAGATCCCACTGGATGGCTCTGGTTTTGGCCAGCTGATCAACCAAGATGTTTCCAGTTTTGTCTGGCCCCTCTATTCTGCAATGACCCTTAATCATTTTCCAATAGATGGTCATCCCATTAGGGGTGACCAGATCATCAATATTTTGTGTGAGCTTGCCATGTTTCAGTGGTTTGTTATTAGCACACACTATGCCTCTGGTTGTCCAATTGACCAGGGGCTCCACAAACCCGTTCCGGACCTAATCTGAATCTGTGATTATGACCAATTTGTGAAGTCAGTGTTGCATGGCAGTGAGGATGGCCTGGTGAACTGCCATCTACTCCGCCACCTGACTACTGCGGGGACCGATTTTGTACCCAGAAGAGGGCTCTGGGGCATCATTCAAGCAGGCATTCAAAACACCGGCCACCAGTTCCTTTTCCCCATTGTTGTCAACATGGTAGGAGCACCCGTCCACATAAACTGTGGGCATCCCCTTGCAGTTGTCTTCTTCATAGACTTTGTGCGGGGAATGCCGGTACGCCTCCATGTTAGTTTTGAGACTTTCGTCCTCAAGACAGTTTTCTCTGGCACAATCATGCATGTCAGCCAGACCCTGCTCGAGGGGACTCTTCTTGTTTTGGCCATATCTGACCTCCACAGGAAAGCCTGGCATGGACAAAATCCAGGAGGTATTTCAAGAATTATTTACATTTCCTGCCTGGATTCTACCACTTTGGAGGTATTGCAAAGGCTGGTGGGGAGTCTCCACTATGATGTGCTACCCCAGGATGAATGGGCAGCAATTTTTCAATGCCCGCAACGTTGCCAGGAGTGTTTTCTCACAATCGTAGAATTGTTCCTCCACAGAGGATAAAGTCTTACTTGCACAGGAGATGACTTTATTGACCTTGCCATGCTTTTGGTATAATACTGCTGTCAAGCATGTATTCGAGAACGCTGTCTACAAGAAGAACTCCTTGTTTTTGACAGGGTAAGCTAGGCAAGGTACTTGAGGGAGACTACTTTTGAGTTATTTTACTGCCTTGTCTTGTTCTGGACCCCACTCCCACTTGACCCCCCCTTTCAACAGATGGATCAGGGGTCTTGTGACCTCTGTGTAATCCTCAATGAACTTCCTACTGTAATTAGTCAGTCCAAGGAGGCTTCTTAGCTCAGGCAGAGTGGTGGGGTCTTTCAGTTTTAGTAGTGCTTTCACTTTCTTCGCCTGGGGACAGAGACCCTCAGGGTTATTTCATGTCCCAAGAAGTTGACACGGGTCCTACCACCACTATGCCTTCTGAAAGTAGAGTATTGCTCCAGCAACCCTCAACTGGGTCAGAACATAGTGGATTTCCGCTACGTGTTCCTCCACAGATGAGATTTTAATCAAGACATCATCCACATAGGCCAGGTTACCTCATTCACTCAAGTCGGGCATGGCCTTGTGTAGGAAGATGTTGAATTAATTGCCGGAGTTTATGTATCCGAAGTGATTCCGGATCCATGTCTACTGCTGCCCCCCGAAGGTGAAGGCCAGCTTGTACTGGTCCTCCCTACTGACGGGCACAGTCCAGTATCCATTTGTCAGGCCAATAATGGTGCACACCTTTGACCCCTGGATCTGGGCCAGCCCATGGTCAATGTAGGGAAGAGGCCATCAAGACATGTGGACCCGTTTGTTCAGCTCCCTAAGGTCTATGAAAAGTCTACATTGGCCATTTGGTTTTAAAATCCTCAGCACCGGATTATTAAAGATGCTGTGGACTGGACGAATTATCCCACGGGACTCTAGGTTTTTGATCATTTCTGTCATGGACTCCACAGATGCGAGAGGCAAGCGATATTGCTTCACAAACACAGGAGTCATTTGAGGGTCCATGGGAATTTATGTAGTATGTATCTCGCGGCAACTACAGTCGTATGGGTCCACAGCAAAGATATCTTGAAAATCTAGGAACACCTGTTTCAACTTTTGCTTTTGTTCCTCAGTCTCACACGCATCAACGAGGTTGACCCACTCTTCAACCATCTGCCTGGAGCCTGTGAAGACTTTGGGTTCTGCGATCTCAGTGGCCTCCTCCAGCTGTGTGGAGAAGTCTCTGGTTAAGGTGTTGACCTGGACAGAGGGTTTCAGGTAGAAGAGGCAGCCATTGTGAACCTGGCAGATCACCTCATCTTTCCCGATTTCACAGGTCTCCTCTTCCCTCCCCATAAGGGCAGTAAGAGTACACCAGGAAATTCCCCCCTTGCCAGGTGAAGATCCTTTCTGGAAGTATGTCATTGTCATTGTCATAGCAGTCATTGGGGATTGGTTCTATCAGTTCATATTCTAGATCCATGGAAAAATGCTGGTCATCAACCGCCATTCAAGTAATGATGCCTGCGCCCAGAGTGATACTCCTAAGGTCGCTGTTATCCACCACTATTGGAATGGTGTTGTGTTCTACATTGACTAATGGTGTTGGGTTTAACCTCAACCCCTGCTGCTGGAGATGGGCATTGAGGTGTACATATGCATCTGAATTTTGTAGTTTCTGTCCTCTGTTAATTTTTAAGTCAAGTGGGAATTGTCGGGGTCTGTCCTGGGATGGTGACCTCCTCTCCAATTTGAACTTCAACCTCATACGGCAGCTATTGAGCTGACCGAAATGCCTTTTCAGAATCAGCAAAGCCCATGGGATTGTCCCCCCCCCCCACCCAGTCGGGACCAGGCCTTGTGATCTATAAGGTACAAATTAATTGCAAAACGATTGAGGATGTCACTGCCTAAATAGAATGCAGCAGGAACATCTCACACAACCCAACAATTATGCTCTATGCTTTGTCACCTATGGATATTTTGAGAACATACCTGCTAGGCAGGAGATGTTTGGAATTGGGAGTGTCCAGGCCCATTTCGCACTTGTCAATTAATTTAATTGTGGGAATGGTTGGATCTTTTGGGAGTTTCCTGAACACGTCTTTGCTGATGAAGCTCTTTCCATTGTTCAAGCACACTTTGGCGGGAACAGAATCCCTCCCCTCATTTAACTGAATAGGGAGGAACAACTGTTCTCTTATTTTCTGAACGCCAGCTAAGCTTTGAGCTAGTTTTTCATCACTTTTGACTATAGGATTTGGATTTTCAGATTGGGAATTGGTATACAATTTCAAAGTATTTCCTTCCAGTGTGGAATGCCTCTTGAAACTGGAAGGAAGATTGATTTTCAGGAATGGAGAGGAGTTCCCATCACCAGTTTGTTGTCCTACAGCAATCACTGTAATGTCAGGTATTTGATCATTTTGGAGATGAAACTCAATTTGATCAGATTTTTGTCCAACCATGCGGCATGTGCCATTTAAAATAACATGGTTGACACTTTCTTTTAATTTTATTGGTCGGTTAGTCTGAGACCAGAGGACCTTATTTACACAGTCTAACAGGGGAGACAACCTGCAAAGGAGGTCATTACCTAATAGACATGGGGTCCCTCTGGAGTCACGACTATAACCTGGTGCTTCACCTTATGTCGCCCAATTTTTAATTTTCAGATCTGCTGTCCCCTCGACGCGAATTTAATTCCCCGTCGAAGTTCTGGAGTTGTCCAGGAAGAGGGGTGAAAGGGATCCGGTGTCACTCCCCCTTCCTGAATTTAGCTGCTCAAAGGCCCTTTTGGACAGAAGAGTGGCTTGGGATACAGTGTCCACCAGTGCTGAAAATGCACATTGCCCTGGCACTCAGACGGGGGTGTAGATACTACCTTCTTTCTCCTCCAATAGGCAAAGTAATGGGCATTTTGGGCGAGCTGGGCAGTCCATTTCTTTATTTTGGACTCAGTTGAGTTTTTCAACAGTTTTCTGTGCTGGAGTCTGGGAATCTGTAACAGAAATCTGGCATCCTGAAATACGTGGGTTTTCAAAATCCCCTTTTCCCTTAGCTCTGTGCTACCCCTTCTTACCTGCTGGCAGTCACTAGAACTAGTTTATGGGGAGGATCCCTCCATCAATATTTTGTTCTCTGGATGACAATTTTGGGATTGATGGATGTGTGATTCTGAATCAGTCCCCACGCCTACCCAGTCTGAATTCTGGTTTCTTGGGACCCATTTCTATTTGGGAGGAATTCCCCCGTCCCTGAAGGAGAATATTTTCTTCCCAGAATCCTCCAAGTATTTACACGAGTTGGGCACAGACAATATCTTTTTTTTTTTTTTTATTTGTTTTGGCTCGACAAGCCTTTACAAAATAGGAAGCAAATTAAAACATAGATTACAGTTTATGAAGAAACACAAAACAAACAACAAGAGCTACAGATTTTTTTTCCTCTTTTTCATCAACCCTGCCAAATTTTCTGTTTCCTATGTGTGCGCTGTTTGGATGCATTTGTCCTTAACCCTTTATACGTTAAATGATTATTTCGCATTTGGTTAGCACCTGAACTGCTGCAAACGACAGTGCAGCATTTTTGCCTGATATGATTCTGTCCCAGAAGAAATATGATATTATGTCTTCCTCTCTGCGCACAAAATTTCCAAAGAATCTTAAACGATTTGTCCATGTACCTTCACAGTCCATAAGTAAGTGCCTTAATGTTTGCTTGGCAGGGTTTGAACAAATTGAGCACAGTTTTTTGCTGTGTCCCCTTGATTGCGTTTTTCCAACACCGCCCCACAGTGTACAAGGTTTAGCCTCATTCTGAGGAAGTTTGAACGCAGCTTCCTATTGGGGAATTTCAATAAGTAGCGAGAGGGACACCCGAGTTCCTTTTCTCTCTTCAAGAAAGCACTTTGGAATGGGTCTGCTCTTACTTTTTCTATTGTTTCGATCCAGTTCCAGAGTTATAATTTTCTTTTTACTTTGAGAGGGTTTAGCACCAGAGTCTCTTCATCCAGATCTGTTCTCATCAGTGCTTTCATTGTCTTTTCCCCTAGTGAGGTAAGAAGAGATGATTTATTTTGCAGATTTTGATATCTTAAATCTCCATAAAGTGTCAAGTCTTTACTCGTAATTATTTCTCGAAACAGGGAAATAAGCTTCCATTCTGCCATGCACTTCAACGACTTGAGACCTAGCTCAAATCTTAAGCTTTTTAGGGAAGTGCAGTTTGGAAGGCCCAAGACTCTTTTCCATAATCGTCCCTCAAAGCTTTCCCAGTTTGTAAACCAGAGTTCTTGTTTAGCTTCCAGGCCATATAGTAGCACTGGGACCACTTTTGCTAGGTAGAACTTCACCAGCGGAAGGATAGAGAATTTACAAAATGTGTAATTCAATTTAATCATTTGTGACGTGGCTTGTGTTATTTTAGCCATAATCTCAGATTCTACCTTATATACTGCCGGATAGGCATGGATGTTGTATCCCAGGTATTTTATGGTTTGTACAGTTCTTATGCGTTCTACTCCCAGATTCCAATTTTTATACTTTGTTTTTGATAGGGGATGTTTAAAGATCAGGTTGTTTGACTTAGCAGGGTTAACTGTTAGCTTGTTTAACCCAACATACTCATTCAATTTTTTGAGTAAATGTTGTAGGCCAATCGGTGTTCTATCAAGAAGTACTATGTCGTCTGCATAGGCAAGCCAATAGATTTTTCTCCCATTTATGGTTGGGCTTGCCATTGCAGACGGTTCTAGGAAAGGGCCCATATCTGCTAAGAACAGGTTAAAGAATAGAGGCGCTCCCAAGCACCCTTGTCTGACCCCCCTATTTACCTCAATTAACTTTGAGAGATGGCCCATTACATCAAGCCGAACTCTCAGATTTGTTTCCCTGCGCAGTTCCACTAAGATGGATAATAGCGTTTCTGGCATTCTCCCAGAGAAGAGCTCGTTCTACTTGGTCAAACGCTTTTGACAGATCTATCCAGGCTCCATACAATGGTTTCATTTTTCCCCCTTCTTTTCGTTCGTTCAATATGTTTAGGATCAGACCGTTTATGGATGTCGAGTGGCCTTTCCGGAATCCGTTTGAAAGTGTGATAAGATGTTAGTCTTCTACCCATTTCGAGATGTGATTTAGTAATAACTTCATAAATATTTTGCTTTCAATATCCAGCAGCGCTATTGGTCTATAGTTCGCTGCTGATCGGCGATCCCCATTTTTGAAGAAGGGTATGATGAGAGCCGTTTTCTAGGATGTTGGAAATGTCTGCTTTTTGAGAATTTCCTCGAAAAGAGCGGATAATAGTTTTGTTCATAATACTGGTTCACTTTTCAGTGTCTGATAGGGAAGGCCATTCAGTCCCGAGGCTTTAGATGTAGAGGAGTTGACTATGATTTCATAAATTTCCTCCTCCTTAAAATTAAGTTGCCAAGGAGTGTCTGGTTTAATCCTAAACTGACAGGTACTATCACTCTTGTATGTCTCTGTCAAGTACTTGACCCAACCATCTTCAGACACTAGATTACACAGAGAGTATCCTACTTCCCCCTCAAATTGATTCATTGTTTCCCAAAAGTTCTTACTGTTATTTTCTCTTAGTGTGTTAAGTATATGCTCGCCATCTGTTTGCATCCGGAATTCCTTCTGTGAGATTGACCAAGATTTATAGTTAATTTTTTCTCTTTTTATTTCAGTTTTCATTTTTTCAGTCGAATATCCTGCTTTTTTGATGTCTCGGAGGGCTTTTCTATGCTCTGTCTTTCTCCTTTGCGTTGGTTCATCAAAGGCATGTAGATGTTTTTGTTTGACATTTCCCGCTAAATCTCTGGGCGCTAAAGTTGCCCAAAGAAATTTGGTGAATCTATGTGGGTCGCATTGCACTTTCCAAATATGTTCGGGGATCTCCTTGAGTCTTCTATTTAATTTAGCTCCCCCATCTTTATATTTCACAACTCTGATTTTCCCTTTTTTTCCCTCTAGGATTTGTGTTTCTCTTTCCGTTTTTGTTACAAAGATATTTTCGAATGAGAGTTCAAGTCTGCTGTGATCACTACCTCCTTCCTGTTTTAGTGTGAGGACGGAAGGTAAAGCGTGCAGGGCTTTTGAAACAAAGATGAAGTCCAGAGCAGAGGATGATTTCCCTCTATGCCATGTTATATATGGTCCTTGTTCTCCCTCTTGTATACTGTTGACCATATAAAGGTCCCATTGTTCCATAAAGTCCTGCCACATTCTTCCCCTGCTTGCTTTCCCATTGTTCACATGACATGCCTCTACTTTCTGTGGATGTAAACAGTTTGAGTTAAGGTCTCCTGTGACAACGATCTTACTGGAGGCCGAGGTTACTTTTACTGCTTCAAATAGTAAGGCCAGATCTTCTAAAAAACAGTCAGTTTAGAGTTTGCAGGGTTCCAGTATATGTTTACTAAGACCCAGGTTATGGGAATTTCTTGTAGATTTGTTTCTGCTCTATATGCATAAATACCTAAAGGGTTTTTCCATATTTCTACTGCATTTTTAAAAGTTTGATTCTTCAATGCTATAAGCAACCCTCCTGAGGGACGACCTAATGATTTTTGTGAAGCTGGTAAACAGAAAACTGTGTATCCTTCGATGTTTAAAGGGTTTACCAGCCAAGTTTCTTGTAATAGGACCACATCTCCCTGAATGAATAAGTGTGCCCATGTTTCTTGTGCTCTAATAGCGCTGGAGACCCTCGTGTTCCAGCTAAAAACATTTAGATCATTTCTTCTAAAGTTGCTGAGTTCCCAGTCCCAGCTTCTACAATACTTGTGTCAGTATTTCTGGGAGAAGCATGAGAGTATTATCTTTTGTCTTTAAATCCTTCTCTAAGCTTCCCTTTTTCATCAGGTACGATTCATTAGCGGTTTCCTTTTCCTTGTTTTTTGATGACAAGACGTTCTGATGATTATCTGTAATACTACTTTCTGTATCATTACATGAGACCTCTAACCCATAGGATTCCAGCTCTATAGATTCTTGTAGCATAGCATTTTTTGCATTTGCAGAGGTTAGAGTTAGTTCTACCATGAATGGGTCATTGGACATTGGGAATTTAACACTCTCTATGTCTTCAGATACGAAAGATTGGAGATTTTTTGTTTTTTTCGTTATGCCCAATATTACTCCACAACTCAGAGATTTGTGATACCCTAGGTTTGAGCGCAGTCTCAACCAGACTCTTTGAGTGGTATTTTCTTTTTGATGTACTTTGATTCGGCTGATCACAAACTTTGGGTGAGGTCTGTCTTGCTGAAAGGGCCTCATCTCGATATCCAAAGCTGTTTAGCTTTACAGACTTCCCTTCACCATTTTGAGCTTTGTTTTCATTTGCTTTACATGGCTTTTTTACCGTCGTGATCATAGAGGAGATTAGGTTTGGAGGAAGTGTATTTGGATCCTTGGCAACCAGTTGTTTCTTAATTAGACAGATGGGAGCAATTTTCATGTTATCACACTGTGCTGTAGCAATGTTCTTTACATTATTTTTCTTCTTTTCCAGGTGAGGATTTTTTCTTCAAAAAAATCAGGGTCCATTTTAGTGTTTTTATTGTGGGATCCTTTTGAGGTACACCATCTAATTCATTCCTTGTTTGTGGTTTCTCCAGTTTTGATTTTCGTTTCAGAGCATTCTCTGCCATTTTTATTTTTGGGCTATTACTTCGCTCTGTCTCCTCCTCAGTTTGCAGACCGATACTTGCTTTTATGATTACAGCAGTTCCTTCCGTTTTATTGCTGTTACCTGTTTTGGTCTTTTCAGGCTTTTCCTTATTTAGCTCCCATTTTGTGTTTGCACCTCCATTTTTAACATCTCAAAGACTGAGACCAATGAGTTGAGAACAAAGTTCAAAGCTTTCAACGTGTCTGTACTTAGATCTGTTTTTGTTTTGTCATCTACAGGGTGGGCTAAGTCTCTTTGTTCATTTAAAGGTGTTTTGTGTTTTTTGGTGATTGTGGGTTTTGCGGCATTGGTGATACCACCTTGTCCCCCTCGTTTGGGATGGAAGTTTCTTTCCCCAACATCACTGATGATATATGAATTTCTGTGCTAGAAGATGGGGTTTGGGGTTGCCTCGGGTTTTCCCAGAGGATGAGTGATTCTCCTTCGATGTCACTGTGACTTTTATGTCGTTTTCTCCCAAAGTGATTTTCTATTTTCCGTTGAATTCTTTTCGTCGTCGTAGTGTATTCCAAATCCTGCTTCCAATTGTTTACTATTGCGACACTTGGGTTCCTTTTCTTGAAGCTGTCCACTGGGGTGGTATGAAGTTCTTCTGCATGTGCCAGAACTTGAATTTGCTGGGGGGTGTTTGGGTTTGCATTCCCCTGGGAGTGTTGTTCCATGGGTATATTTACTTCATGGCTTCCATTTAAGTATGATCCATCCCCTTCACCGCCCCCATGTCTTTTGTGCTGCGGAGTTTCATTGGACCTTTTTATTGAACGTAAGCACTGTCTAAACAGTTTTGTGTCAATAATTCCTTAATTTTTTTCCCCTTGAAGGTATTTACAGACTGCCTCTATACCCCGTGTAAAAATGCAGTCAGGCAGTGACACTTCCTGCTTTGCAGTGTAGGCAGAGTCTAGTAGCCCTTAAGGGACCCGCACCTTTTTAGATACAACAGTTCTTTTCAGCCAGTTACGGGTGTCCTGTTGTGAAAACACAAGTACTCCGTTCCGCTTGTGCTCCCAGGTGAAAAATAACAATGTAGCAATAGCAGTGTCAGACAGCCACAGAAACGCTGTCTCGCACAGCACAGCACCTCGGTCAGGTGTTCAAGAAAATGGGGCTCCAATAAGTTTGCCCCCCGACCAGAGAGGAACTGTATGCAGAAAAAGAATCACTCACGCCTGATGATCGTGGCGTTTCAAGGAGTTTCAGTTTTACTTGTCTCCAGTAAAGACTATTATAGCCCCATATATCCCAGCCATATAAGGCAGGGACCACGAGATCAAAGAAGCAAGCTCCAACAGTCTCTCGTGGTTCCGATCAAATTAAAGTCTGTATAGGGAAATTAAGATAAGCCTTACCGTGCCTTTTTGAGGATTTGTGGCCAGGCGTTCCACAATCTCTGCTGCTCCGGTGCTTTAGGTCGAGTGGTTTCGGGTCAGCACCCCCTCCTCCGCACACTGCCAGCACAAACAGCAGAAACAGTGTAGCCAGACGCGTTGCCCTTGTCTCCGCGTTCGGGTCACGTGGCCGTCCTTAAGACAGCTGGTTTCCTGGTTTCCAGGGGTAAGCTTGCCATTCTTGCCGTTCTTTCTTCGTTATAGATAAAGCACAGTCCTGAAATCCTAAAGGCTCTGCCAAACTCTCAGACCACCATTCAGAAGAAAAAAAAAAGAAGAAAAAAGCAGAACTCCGCTTTCCACTTACCGATACACTTTAAACTCCCAGCACAGCAGCAGAAACAGTGTAGCCAGATGCGTTGCCCTTGTCTCCGTATTCCGCGAAGAAAAAGAAGATGAGAGAAGACACGAAAAACGCTTCTCTGGAGGACAAGGAAGAAGATGGTCAGATTCGAGTGAGTCTGCACCCAAGGCATCAGAGTCAGCCGCACAATCAGACTGACATGAAGGAGTATGTTACGGTCAGAGGGGGGTGTCTCCACTGCCCTATGTGAGCCGACTAAGGACATTGCCAGGTAGACAGCGCTGCGGGACTATTACCCCTGCAGTGGATAGAAAAATGATGAGAGAGGTAAAAGGAGTGTCATGTATTAAAATCCCCTTTGCTTGAAAAAGGAGGAACAAGGCCACAGTATATACCCTGGCCACACATGGATCAAGAAATTCTGAAAAATAAGTTTCCAATGTTAACATCCGGAGCCGGAAAATGGATACATGAGCTAGAAAAAATGACAGGAGGGAACACGTTAGCTATAGGGCATATCAAGGGTCTTTTAATCGCCATGCTTGGTGATAGAGTTGACGATGTGTGGACACGAGCAGGTTATCCTGGCGTGACTACAGTTAATACCACGCATGATGGAGCTCCATTTAACAATTGCAGAGCCGCGGTATGGAAAGCATTGCGATTGCTATACCCAGATACTTCTGACATGGGAGCTATAATGACATGTAAAATGAAGGACTCAGAGGATCCTTTACTTTACATTCAGAATTTCTAAGACGCATGGGTGCTGGAAATGTAAGAATCTTTGCGGAAATCTATACCCGTGTTTTACCATATATTATGGCAAGGGCTGCCAGATCAGGTACAGAAGCAGCTCAAGAAATTGGTAGGAATCGAGGCCAAACCGTGATCTGAAATACAGTTGACCACAGCTCACTATTGCATGCTACTACAAGAGAAGAATCGCAAAAAAGAGCCTGCACGAAAAGCTGATGAGGCAAAATCAGTGCAGAAAGAATTGTCAAAATATCCCACTGAAGAGGCAATGATAACTAGCACAGATGGATCGAACATACAGCAGGTCAATAATCAACAGCAGGTTAATCAGGGCAGTAATGGGTTTTACTCCAGAGGGAGAGGATTTCAAGGAAGAGGATGGCAGAGTAATCAGGGAGGTTTTCAAAACATGCTAAATGGCAACCAGGATATGTCAAATGGGCAAATAATCAGACCACTGCCAATATGTTGGACTTGTGGGATGACAGGACATCTAACACGCACATGCATAAGTCAATGCATGTTGCAAAACGATCAAGGAACAGGAATAGGAATGGTGAATCCACCTGTGTTTTTACAGCAGGGTGGAAATGGAGTGCACAAAATCACACGGTGCAACAACAAACACCAGGAGCACTGCCAAGCTTGCAATCTCAGAACTCGATCAATTTTCCACAAAGACAGTCTTAACAGTCACCGATACAACTGTCGCAGACAACAAGTCTAGGACAGGCATTGAAATCTGGAATCAGAACCAACACTGGTGATGGAGGAAGTCCATTCATGCAGCATGGGACAAAATTATAAATGGATTAAGACAGCTCACTGAGAAACCTGGTGTGTTCTATCCTATCAGTGACACCAGACCCTCACCAGGAACCAAGGGTAGATGTCGTTGTTGGAGATAAAGAATATTCCTTCTTAGTTGACACGGGTGCAACACGCTCGTGTATACGTGAAGGCAAGTTTTCCTTGTCCGGCGATGCTGTATATACTCAGGGTTTCACAGGAGCAACCAGTGGTGTTATTTTTACAGAAGAACTTCCAGTCTCTATAGGAGAATATGACTGAATGTGCCAACTGCTATATTCCAGGCAAACCCCAGTAAATATATTGGGACGAGATCTAATGACAAAGTTAAACATGACAATATCGTTCACGGAAAAGGGCATTGTATGTTCGACTCCAGGAATGCATTATTTGAACGTATGCGAAATGATTAGAGCATACGCGGGAAAAACAGCTATGAGAGCTGTCCCATGGTAACCAGAAATATTTGCGTATGGAGTGCGTACAGGCAGGGTTACCAGGCCTTGCAGGCCTTGCAGACAAAACCATGAGGACTCCATGAGAACCAGAAATATTTGCGTATGGAGTGTGTATAGGCAGGGTTACCAGGCCTTGCAGACAAAACCATGAGGACCCCAGATGAGTTTTTATTTAGGCCAAGAATATCTATGCATGAGGAAAAGGGACAAGTATTTCCCTTGGCAATACACAGAGCCATAGTATGAGGGAAGATGAAGATGGCTTTGATCGATGGTTGTGATGATGAAGGCAGGCAATGGTGCACAGTAATTGCCATTGAGGAAAGGTACAGATTGACTGACGTCACTGATGACGATCTGTTTGATGAACAAACAGGTGTAGATGAAAAATCAGTTGAGGTAAATCTCATTTTCAGGGTGAGAATGATCAAACGAGAGGTGCCCCAGAGAATGATGCTGGCACAAAAACTACCTGAATACTTTGATGAGGACATGGCCCAGATGCCTGTCTCAGTGTGGATCACAGGCCCCTATGACGTAGGCTTGTTAAAAGGAGTAGGAGAAGTGAAGATTAAATTAAACCCAGGAGCAATTTTACAAAAGGCACAATATCCCATGTCTAGGGAAGCAGATGAAAGGATTTCCAAGACAATTTCTGCCAGGATGGAGCAGGGTATCTTAGTGACGTCAGAGTCGTCATGCAATACCACGATGTACTCTATTAAAAAATCAAAGGGAGGGTCTTGGCATTTAATCCAGGACCTTAGCCCAATTAATGATATTGTAGAGGCCGAGTTCCCTCTAGCCCCTAACCCGTCCACAATCCTATGTAATATACCTGTTCAGGTGAAATATTTCACAGTGATTGACTTGAAAAATGCATTTTTCTCAATCCCATTGCACAAAGACTCGCAAGATTTGACGTCATTCACGTTCAGACAGAGGCGTCTGAAAAGCACAAGGTTACCTCAAGGGTACTGTGAGTCTCCTTCGATTTTCAACAGAGTCCTGCAGATATACTTAAGCAATTTTGCATTAGAGAGTATTGTCTTGCAATATGTAGACGCCATCTTAATTTGCAGAAGAAACGTGCAGAAAAGATTCTATTCAGCTATTGACTGTATTGGCTGAAAGAGGATATAAAGTTGACAAAGAGAAGTTACAATACTGTCAACAAGAAGTGCTGTACATAGGCCAGATGATGTCACATGAAGAGAAAAGGATTACCCCTGAAAGCGCTGAAGCCATATTGAACACAGCCAAGCCACACACGATAAAACAGATGTAGAGTTTTCTAGGATTATGCAATTATGTCAGGGCATGGGTCGTTGAGTACAGCTCATATACCAAGACCTTGTTGCAAGCCCTAAAGAAGGCACAGGGGACAAAAGAAAAAATTGAATGGACTGAAACCATTGAAGAAGGAGTTATTGAACTAAAAAGGCCATTTGCACAGCACCAGTTTTAGGAATTCCCAATTATCCAGAGGAATTCTACCTGTTTTCACACACGAATTACAGTGTTATGACAGCAGTATTCACAAAGAAAACCACATTGGGGTACAAGCCCCTGGCATACTACAGTGGGAATTTGGACCCAGTGATGAGGGGTCACTTCCAGTTGGGAACAAAGTTTAGCTGCCGCAGCGTTCGTCAGAGAGAAAGCTACAACCATTGTGATGGGATGCGCAATGACGTTGTTCGTCGAGCACGCACTATTTGCTATTCTAGAGAAACCAAAAGGCACATTGACATCTCAGAGAGCTTCTGCATATGAAGTGATCATATCAAATCATTCGATTAAGATAATTCAATGTAAAATAGTGAACCCAGCTATGTTTATAGCAGAACCAGTCACTGAAGGAGAGCCGATCCATGACTGTGCTAATTATGAAGAATTCTATGATGAGATTCCCGGAGTGAAAGAAAATGCATTGGCAGAAGGAGAAATTGTCTTAGTTGACAGTTCTTCGAGAATCAATCAAAATGATGGGCAAAGATATACAGGCAACGCTGTGATGAAGCACACAGCAAATGGAGAGTTTCGAGTACTTATTAGTACGCGATTACCATCTCATAACTCAGCACAGGCTGCAGAATTATTGCTGTTGATACTCGCACTCAAGAATCACGCAGACCAGGAAGTGATGGTGTACAGTGACTCCGCCTATGAGACATCAACGGTGCACGCAGGCTTAGCGTGCTGGAAATGGAGGGGCTACCTCTGAGCAAACGGCATGCCAGTGCAGCACCCAGCCCTATTGGCCAGACTGATTAAGGCATTACAGCTCCCAGTGGGCATAGCAGTAGTGAAATGTGCTGCCCTCATGAAAGGGACAGATTCTATCTCACAAGGACATCAAGCAGTAGACACAGAAGCCAAGAATGTGTCGACCAAAGACAAAGCTATAATGGATGTGGAAATTGCTGATGTGCATGAGAAAATGATTGTTGCACAAAGTGAACCTGACAGTTATAGCAACATGGAAAAAACCCAATTAATGGAACTCCAAGGGGAGGAACCAGAGGAGGAGAAAAATCTTTGGAAGTGGCGAGGGTGTTCTTTATACCCCTCTGAGAGCTTGTGGCAACAAGACAGCACTGGTAAACCAGTGATACCTATAGCCCTTTTGAAGATAGCACTGGAACAGTTGCATTATCCAGCACACATGACAAAAGAGAATCTAGCAGCAACACTTGCTGAAAACTGGTTTATACCAAACTTAGCAGAGCATGTTGCATTTTTTATGATGAACTGTATAATCTGCTAACAGTTCAATGCTGGGCATACACTATGAGTAATTAGGAGTCATCCCAAGGCCCAATGGACCTTTTCAGCACTTGCATGTCGATTACATCGATATGACTCAAATATGTGATGGGTACAGGTATCTAATTGTTGTGGTGTGTCCATTCTCTAGATGGATAGAAGCAGGTCCATGTACACACTCAGACTCTACCTGTGCGGTGACACTTTTAGTAAGGGAGGTTTTTCCCAAATGGGGAGTATGTGAGGTCATGAGATCAGTTAATTGGGCTCCCTTTGTTAATGCAGTCTTTGAACAGATTAGCTTGTTGCTTGGTATAAAGCACAAGTTCTCTTCAGCGTATCATCCTCAAGGTAACGGAATATGTGAGAAGCTCAACGGCTTGTTAAAGGAAAGGATAGCCAAGTTGAAGCTTACTCTAAAGAAGGGATTGCTACACTGCTTTCCATTGGCACCTTATGCGCTAAGAAACCGGCCTGGTTCTGACCATCACCTTACACCACACGAGATCATAACAGGCAGAAGGATGCACACTTCACTGACACCCCGAGATAGAGTTATTTGTGATACTCAGCCAAGTTTTAGGTTCTGAAATGCAAAATTACTTGAATTGCATAGCATCTTGTCTTACTGTAATTTCAGGACAGATGCAGCGATAGCAAAAAGGGTGCAGCACAGAACACAGAAGGAGATACTACAACAGACCCGATTCAAGGTTTACGTCTACCACCAGTTTTCCCTGGCGACACGGTCCTGGTGCGAAACCACACGAGAAAAAAGTGGCACTAGCCAAGGTTCAACAAACCCTTTAAAGTGGAAGACGGCACTCCCTCTGCAGTCAAGTTACAAGGAAGAAGAGCTTGGCTATTCTTGGGTGATATCAAACCATACAACGGCCAAGGCCCCAAGTCCGCACCCCAATGTGTAGAGACTACAGACGATGGGTAAGAACCACAGCACGTGCAGACAAGATCCATGAAGAGGAAGAAAGACGCATGACCAGCAAAACAAAGACAAAGAACTTTTGTGCAAGTTGTGGCTTAAATTTGGAAATTTCCTCTGAACAGAAAAGGGGATAAGGACATTAAAAACGGAAACTCTGTGCATCCTAGTTGCAAGGTGAAGAAGAAAAATTGCACGTATAAGCCACAACATAGTCTGTTGACTTTGAACTTTGGACTGAGGCATACGGAAGCCTTGATGAGAAAAGGACATGCCATATTTTGATCGAGGACACACAAACTGGAAGAAAACACAGTATCCAGACTCTTTCCAAACAGGAGCATTATTTGGCCTCACTTTTGGTGTCCCACAGCAGTGACAACACTAAGGACGTGTTAACATACTTCGAGCTAGTACTGAGATCATATCCGTCGTTAGTGGGAAGGCTCACTAACATCACTGAATTTCTTCAAAACCCTGAAAACGAAAGACAATAAGGAGGCTGCTCATTGTGATCGCTGAGCAGTTCCTTCTGCTTCTGGAATACAGAGAGGACAAGACAAATGTCCCAAGCAGAGGAAGCAGCGAATAGGCTTGTCAGCGTGTTATTCTTTCGCTTAATTGAACACTGTCCAGATCTTGTTGGGATACTCACTGACGTCTTGACATTTCTTCGAGATTCAGCAAACACAGAACGGTTGGGTATAATCCTAAACAGAATCATAATTCAGGTTGCTCTTCAAGCTCATCAAAATCACAGAAACTGCTCACAGTGTGTACCAAGCAGTTCCAGAATTCAGCAAGGACAAGACAAATGTCCCTGTCAACAGAAGATAGCAGGCTGGCAAGCAACGTCTTCTTTTTGCCTAATTGAAGACTTTCCAGAACTTGTGGGAAGGCCCGCCAGTGTTGACGTCCTCACTTTCATGAGAAACCCAGCAAACTCTACACAGATGAGCATGCTCCTGCATGGTACTGTAATGCAAGTGGAACTTTCTAATCATCATCACAATTTCCAGAGAAGACTGTAAACTTCCCGCCGAGGCACAGATCGAGGAAGTGTTGACAGAGAATACACGTTTGCTGACAGAGAAGCAACATGTCTTCTGGAGTGAAAGAGGCATTGATTGGGGTCTTTTTTATTTTGAAAACACACAATAAGAGACTTGCTGAACCTATTACCTTATGTTGACATTTTTATATCCAGAAAAAAGAATTGTTTCCAGAAACAAGAGACAATCTATTGCTCAGGCAAGGTAGGACAATTGTTCCAGTATCTGCAAACCTACGAGCTGAAACAGCAGAACCCAGAGAAACAATATTATCTAGAATGTATTAAATTGTTAGTTTTCTTTCCTTAAATGATCGAGATGGGCAACCTTAGTAGTAATGTTGTCATCCCTCAGGAGGAGAGGCGCTCATACTGTTCCAGAACTAAGTGCTGTAGACTGACCTATAGAGGAATCATGTACCTATGCATTATATTCATCGTTGTTTTACTGTCACTGACGATTCAAACTGCATTTTTCATTGGTGCACAAAGCATTCCAATTCCAGTGCACCCACCTAATGATGTAAGCATGAAACCCACAAAGGTACAGTGCTTTCACCAGACGGATGGGAGAAAGGAGTAGTGATCTGCAGAGCATGGATGGTCTTCGGTCATTACCAGCCCACCACTGACATAGTACGAATTGGATGCAAGCCATTATGGCCAAAACCTGGTAAACTATTGTCATGGGTCGAAGACAGAGGAGGACCCTTGCAGATAGTGGCATTGGAGAGTCCAAAATTCTGTTTCAGAAATAATGGCACAAGGAAAATGGGAGAGAATCATCAGAATTGTGGCAGATTCTTTGATGCTCCAGGAATGGTACACGGTACTGCAGTGATCATGGATCATTATTGGGCATGTGGATCCAAAGCATATATCAGGCTTCCGAAGAATTGGGGAGGTATATGAACCATAGTGAATGTCCTTGTTCCAGTGTTGATGATTCCAAAAAGTGATCTGAATATTGACAGTTTCTCGAAAGCAGGTGCTCACCTGAGGAAGACGACTTCTGTGGAACTGATGAGCCAAATGAAGAGAGAGAATTACTTTTCTGCCAAATCCATAGAAGCTTTCGATGTCAGAAGCTCCCTTCTTTCTCACCTTTTTATCCTTGTTGGCGTCCTTCCGGGCCGTGGCTTCTTTCTTTTTCACTGACCGTGACTTGAATAAGCTGGAACGCGAGTCCTCGGATTCCAGCATGGAAGCCGGCTGCCAAGCCGGTAGCGTTCGAATATCCAGGAACAATGGCGATTAATCCAAGAAGGAGGATAATGAAGGTAAGGAATAGAAGAGGAGGGAGTTCCAGGAGTTAAGGAAGATAGAAGGCACAATACACAGGGAGCGAACTCGAACACGTCTAGTAACTCGTAGGGGTAGAGTTGGGACGCGCAGAGCCACGGGGGTGTGCTGGTTTTCTAGGAAGCTGGCGAGTGCACGCAAAGGCTAGACTGCTGCAGTTCTGTGTCGGCGGCTATTTTGGATAGGTTGCAGAGTTAATGCCGCAGTGCATCAAGGACCATGAAGTTAAGAAAGGTCGAACCCGGTGTGATAGAGAACCTGTAGCAGCGGACAGGTTATCGGGAAATGATAAAGAACAAAACGGTACAAAGGGGCAGACCTCACACATCACAGCAGGCGGAATGATTGCTACAGTAACGACACGCACTACAACTCCCAGAATGCCTCAACAGATGCATTCTTTAAATAAAAGCCAACAACGGGGAAAAGAAAACAGGGAAAGAAGGTGAGAATCCACATTTCCTTATATGAATAGACTCTCCCAGTTAAGGCTGAAAACTAACGCTGATTCCGCGTGTATGTAGCAAGAAGGAGGGGAATTAGCATCGGCTGTACTGCGCCCAGAGGCAGCACCTGTGAATAATTGCTGGGGAGGAGGAGGGGCACACAGGTTTAAAGCTGCACTAAACGCCTCAACGTGTGTCTCATTTTTGAGGAGTGGAAGGCGACGGCCGGCGTGGATTCCGAGTGGGAGGAGACCAGCTCACAACACCGGTGGGCTTATTAGAGGAAGAAGGGAACTCCACAGGACTAACCCTTATCGAGACGGCAGGCAACACTGTGCGCGGAGCAGAGCACAGTCACCACGAGGGGGACTGTTCACAAGGTGATAAAAAAATACTGGAGTGTTGAGTTTGTTCTTTCACTTCAAAGACGGCAAGAATACTGGAGGAACTTTATATGCCAGATCGCAATCAAAGGCTAGATCTCTCTCTACCGCGGGTGCTCAGACGAGCGTGTGAAGGAAACCGCTCAGCACGGCACGAACGAAGGTACTAACGGAGGACTTTAACCCGTGAGGTCACGGTATAAACTGAGGGGGGGAAAAAGTGGAAATAGTTGAATGGACGTGACGAACTGCAGGTTTAAATATACTGATCCATTGTATTCCTTCATGGTATGATATAGTTTTCTTGGAGGTAAACCTGAACCTATAATTACGGTCACATTCTGAAAAAGGAATTCTGAGAAGCCTGGTTGGCACTTTAATTTCGAATTGAGACTTTTTGCATAACCTCCCTTTTTGCAACTTGAAGTGTTATAAAAATAAATATCATTTGTCACAATCCTCTGGTGTCTCCGGCTCACTACTCAACACCCGGCCATTCATGACAGCATGCTTCCCCCTGAGCCCGAATCCGCCTGGTTTGCTTGGGTGTATTCTATGAAACCTTTGCAGTAGATGAGGAGCATTCATGTTAGAAACTGGTTCCCATGTACGCTCACTAGGGGGATATCCTTTCCACTCCACCAAGTATTGTAATTGACCTCGTCTATACCTGGAATCACATATCCTGGAGACCTCAAATTCGACCTGATCATTGGCGAGCACAGGATTAGGTCTAGGAACTGTCTGATTGAATTGTACATATGGCTTCAATAAGGAGGTGTGAAAGACCAGATGAATTCTTTTACAGGAGTCTGGGAGCTGAAGTCGATATGCCACTGGGTTAATGATTTCTTTGATGGTGAAGGGTCTGTAATACTTGGGAGCCAGTTTCTTAGGCTCTAGATGTCGAGGAAGGAGTCTGGAGGATAGACAGACTTCATCCCCTATTGAATAAGAAGGGCTAGGTCTTCGCTTAGCATCTGCATATCGTTTAACAGCTAACCTTGCCTTTTCCAAATGTTCTTAAGCATCCTTGTGAATGTTCACCAACTTTTCAATCCAGGATTCTACTGCTGATACCAGGGTAGGATGTGGCAAAATTGATGGTAGAACCAAAGGATGGAATCCTTGAATGCAGAAAAAAGGGCTTGTCTTGATGGCCGAATGGTCTGAATTGTTGTAAACGAATTCAGCTACTGGAATTAATAGTGACCAATCATCCTGGACCTTGCTAGCAAAACAGCGGAGATATTGCTCTAAGGTCTGGTTGGTTCTTTCGGTGATCCCGTTGGTTTGAGGATGATATCCTGGAGACAATGCTCGCTGAATACCTAGTATTTGACAGAGGTGTTTCCAGAACTGGGATATGTACTGGGGATCTGTCAGAGATGATCTTGGATGGTAATCCATGAAGTCTGAATATATGTTCGATAAATATCCCGACAAGTTCAAGTGAAGAGGGCAATTTGGACAGTGGTGTGAAATGAGCTGTATCGGTAAACAAGTCAATTGTAACCATTATGGTTGTATAACCCCTGGTTGGTGGTAATTCCACAATAAAATCTGTAGCAATGAACTCCCAAGGATGTGTTGGTAATGTAGGTTGATGCAGAAGACGGGCAGGTTTTCTATTATCGTGTTTGTTTTGATTGCCCACAGCACAGGACTGAATGTAGTCCTTTACGTCAGTGGTCATTCTCAGCCACCAGAATTGTCTCTGTATGAGTTGAAGGGTAGTAGTGATGCCTCGATGTCCTGAATGAAAGGTATCATAACAGAGGTTCATGATTTTATTTCTCAGTCCTTGTGTAGGGATGACCAGTCTTTGATCCTTGAAGAGATAACCATCCTTTGTATTCAAGTTCCAATGATTATTCTGGGTGTATTCCTTCCAGAGATCTGAGGAAGGAGTATGGGCATGGATGTCTTCCAGGAGGCAATTAGCTTGTGCCACAAACACAGTTCTTGGAAACATCTTGGGAAATGCCCTGACCTCCACAGATTCATAGTCAGGACGTCTGGACAGGGCGTCAGCAACAATGTTATTGATTCCAGGAAGGTGGTTGATCTGAAACTGATACTGCACAAAAAAGAAGGCCCAACGGGCCTGACGGCTGTTTCTGCACTCCAGGGATTGTAATACTTGTAAGTTCCGATGATCTGTTCGTACTTGCACTGGATATTTAGCTCCCAGGAGTAAATGACGCCAATCAGTGAATGCTTTTCGGATGGCCAAAAGCTCCTTCTCCAGGACCGAGTAATGGCATTCACTTGGGGTCAAGGTACGGGATAGGTAGGCAATTGGATGTTCCATCTTGTCCTCAAATTCTTGTTTTAGGACTGCTCCAATAGCATAGTCAGAAGCATTGGTTTCCACCAGGAAGACTCGATCTATGTCGGGTTGGGCTAGGATAGGACCTTCAGGTGAACTTCCTTTTTAGATGTTGAAATGCCTTCTCTTGTTCTGTAGACCAAACAAACGGTGTATCCTTCTTTAAAAGAGCCACGATGGGTTGTACAATTGCAGAAAATGTAGGAATGAATTTTCTGTAAAAGTTTGCAAGTCCCAAGAAGGATTGTATTTGCTTCACAGTGGTAGGTGCCGGCCACGAAAGTATGAAATCTATCTTGCCAGGGTCCATTCCAATTCCTTTAGGACTGAGTACAAAACCCAGGTAATGAACGGTTTGGGTATGGAATAAACATTTTTCAGGTTTCTCGTAATCGCTGTAGAACTGCCTTAACATGCTCTTCATGAATCTGAGGGTCTTTAGAATAAATCAATATGTCATCCAGGTTAACGATAACAAAAAGGAATAACATATCCGAGAACACTCTGTCCATGAATCGTTGGAATACCGCAGGAGCGTTGGCAAGACCGAAGGGCATGACCAAATACTCAAAGTGGCCAAAAGGAGTTCTAAAGGCCGTCTTCCATTCATCACCCTCCTTAATTCTAATGAGATGGTAAGCACCCCTAAGGTCAAGTTTGGCGAATATAACAGCTCCTCAAACAGCCTCCAGAATATCTGAAAAGAGTGGTAATGGATAAAGGTTCTTGAGGGCACATTGGTTAAGACCACGGAAATCCAAACAAGGTTGTAACTCCCTTGTGTTTTTCTCGGGAACAAAAAACAAGGACGCACCTGCGGGAGACTTTGAAGTCTGGATGGTTCCATTTACTAAGTTGGTATCCAGGTACTCACGTAAGGCCTTCTTTTCAGGCTCAGATAATATAAACATTCTCCCAAATGGAATCACAGTGGAAGGGTCTGTTTCAATGGTGCAATCCTGCGGCCTATGGAGCGGAAGAGCTTGAAGAATGTCTGTTGAAAATACATCAGAAAATGCCTGGTAAGTTTCCGGTACTTGGATGGTGTTGGATACTCTTAAGGAGGATGGTTCATGGTTCTGAGAGTTTACTAGGGGGATCTGGGATGTGTCCTGACATAAACAGTGTGACATACAATACTCAGAGCCAAGGAACAATTTACCTGCTGTCCAATTGATGTAAGGGTTGCGCTTCCGTAACCAGGGCATGCCTAGTACCATGGGATAGTGGGCAGCCTTTATGATGTCAAACCATATTCTTTCCTGGTGTTTGTTTATTGACAATTGTAGTTCATTTGTTTGGTGAGTAATAGGATCTGAAGACAAAGGTCTTCCGTCGATTCCTTCCACAGGTTGAATCACTTCTTTGAGCTCTCTCGGAACCCCATGAGCGGTGGCCCATTCATGATCAATGAAAATTTCCATGGCACCACAGTCCACGAGAGACAGGATGGCAAAGGATTACATCTCTGTAGATGTTAGTACAGTTTGTAGAAGTACTAAGGTGTTCTGTCCAGGAGTATTCAAGGAAGGAATGGATGCGGAGCAGGCATCTCTCGCCCAAAGCTGTGCTCCATTTAGGATAGGGAGCTGGCATTTCCCGAACGCTGGGGTGGTGGTATAGGACATTCTCTGACCAAATGTTTGTCAGAGTACATGCAGAGACCAGTATCAATTCTACTGAGCCTTTCTTGTGGAGAAATTCGTCCCCTAAAGGCACCTAGTTGCATGGGTTCCGGATCAGGGGTTCGTGGAGCAACGGTCTCTTTGGTAGTTAGATATTCCATAGTTTAATTTGGGGAGGTTTTCACCTTTCTTTTTTCAGCCTTTCTCTCCTGGATCTTGAAATCTATCTGCAAGGAAACATCCATAAGGGCCCGAAAGGTTGCTGGACGAGCCACTCTGGCTAGCTCATCCTTAACCTCATCATTTAAACCTCTTCTGAAGAGAGTGAAACTGGCTTCTTGCGACCAATCTGCTTCTTTGGCTAGCTGCTTGAAGCAAATGACATAAGAGAGCATGTCCTGACTCCCTTGTTTAAATTCAAGGAGTCTTTCTTGTGCGCTGTAGACGAGCTCAGGTCGATCAAACATGGCTTTTAGGGCATCCACAAATCCTTCGTAGTCATCCAAAAGCTGATCTCCAGAATTAACCAAGGGAGTAGCCCAGGTTAATGCGTTACCCGTTAAGTGGGATATCATGAATCCAACCTTTGCTCGTGGTGTTGAAAAATAATAGGGTTTGAAAGTGAAGTCCACTTAGCATGAATCAAGGAATGAACGTGGGGACCTAGAAGATCCATCATACTTATCCACAACTCCGCCAAGCAGAACACTTTCCTTGAGTGCGGAATCCTGGGATAGGACCAGCTGTTTTAAAGCTGCATTTTCGGCCTTAAGATATTTTACCTCGGTAGTTAATTCCTGCATACCTCTCATGAGGTCTTGGACTGCCGCTTTCATATCAGTTTCCGTATCAGGTTCTGGGCATCTCAATCTGTCAGAAGCTCCCTTCTTTCTCACCTTTTAATCCTTGTTGGCGTCCTTCTGGGCCGTGGCTTCTTTCTTTTTCACCGACCGTGACTTGAATAAGCTGGAACGTGAGTCTTCGGATTCCAGCGTGGAAGCCGTCTGCCAAGCCGGTAGCATTCGAATATCCAGGAACAATGGCGATTAATCCAGGAAGGAGGATAATGAAGTTAAAGAATAGAAGAGGAGGGGGTTCCAGGAGTTAAGGAGGATAGAAGGCACAATACACAGGGAGCGAACTCGAACACGTCTAGTAACTCGTAGGGGTAGGGTTGAGACGCGCGGAGCCACGGGGGCGTGCCGGTTTTCTAGGAAGCTGGCGAGTGCACGCAAAGGCTAGACCGCTGCAGTTCTGTGTTGGCGGCCATTTTGGATAGGTTGCAGAGTAAATGCCATGCTGCATCAAGGACCATGAAGTCCAGAAAGGTTGAACCTGGCCATTCATGACATTCGATGCTATCCCATATGAACATAGACTGTTCAGTCAGACTTCTTCAGTATTCACGACAATTTTTATGCCAAGAGTTCAGGTTGGAGCAAATACTAAATGGTTGCAGATAACCAGATGGGAATTATTGCAGACCATCAACATGACCATAAAAGGATTCAATGCAATCAGGGAAGAGTTAAGGGCGATCCGACTAATGACTCTACAGAACAGATATGGCCTTGACATGATTACAGCTATGGATGCAGGTGTTTGTGCAAAAATCGGAGAATCATGTTGCACATTTATACCATCTCACAACGAAGAAAATGGAACTTTAACAGAGGCCATAGGTATGCTGACGAAACTACAGAATTAAATGATTGATGAAGCTGACGATGTGGACGACGACATTTAGTTTGGATCACTATTTTCATGGGTTCTGCAATGGATGGCAGATGCATTCAAATTCCTAGGAGCCCTGCTAGTGATTACAATGCTTGTATTCTGTGTTATCAAGATAATAATCTCTCAGTGGCCAGGATGGAAGCCCAAGGACCTGATTGATGAAGAAATAAGAGACTTTGTGAAAGCAAGCATTCATGCACCAGCGGGAACAACGTTTTGATATCCAAAGAAACACAGAAACTATGTGGGAAGATGGATCTATTACAGCCCAAGTGGAAAATGTCAACTGATGTAATGGAACAAGGATGAGCACATGAGAACAGCAGGAAGCTTGAAAGGAGTCATAAAAATATGGACTCCAAAGAGACACTTCCTCAGACCTCAATGTATGGACCTAGAGGATTAAATAAAAATGGACCCAGAAGATAAAGAAAAGGTGGATACAAAAGAAGAAGTGAAAGTGGTCGATGAATCGCCCAGAGGGGGGAGTGCAAAGGAGGTACCAAGCATGATTCGCACTCCAACTGCCCATTTTGAAGTACCAGAAACGTTCACGCTGAAATATGTGACGTATGATGAGCAAATAAACCAGCAGAGAGCCGCATTGGTCTCTGTCCAGTACCTATCAGATTGACAGCACCTATTGAAGTACCGACACCTAAGAAGACCTGGACAGTAAGGTACCCATTGAGAAAACCAAACCAACAAGTGAGACAGAATGACGATTGTCAGAATGCAATACCTGAAGAAGCCAAGAAGGTAGTAAAGGAAGACGAATGGTGACATCATAAGAACCCGGACTGACTCATATATAGAATATATGACGACCAATGGATGATAAAAAGAGACGAAGCCTTATGGATAAGTGACATCCTGAGTCTAAAGTGAAATAATTGATGTGACATGTCAGAAACGTATGCCATAAGTGTGATGAAGATATTCAGCCACCTTAAATGTGTACATATGCAAGGAACCGCACGAAGCAAAAATTCATGCGGCTTGCTTAAGCTTTGTAGTAAGATAGATTGCGGTAAGTGCCTCCTATACATATTTACCTCAAAAGGAGCACTTTATAAGTATATTTCCACTATGCACAAGAGCAGAACCGACCAAACTTTACTAAAGGTCTCAAGAGGAGAGCTTTGCAGCAGTAAAATCGAGAATTAAGGACAGCGAGAAACTCAGACGATGGCAAATCGTGCCAAGAAGCCAAGGTCGTATCAGCTGAAATAGACCCACAGTGGAGGATACAATTAATGAAGAGAAGAACAGAGTATCCTATTCAGAAAGATCACGATAAGCCACAGATGGCAGGTGGCTGCAGAATTAAATCAAATGCACAAATTACATGAAGAATAAGACCATTTCACAGTGTCATAATCACGTGACCAGACGAGCAAGAGGAAGGGATGAAACTCTCACACCTACGCATGGACTTGTGCCATGCACAGACGCCTTATACTTTTACAGACCAAATAGCAGTCTTGATGCCAAAAGACAAAGAAATAATTGCCACATATCTACTGAAGTGATGATTGATTGTTTCAATAATTGGAGGGAGGCTTGGCGTGCAGATGAACTCCCTGCACCTGGCCGGCTATTCTGCACACTGCTAAATTGGTGGAAAACTGTGAGTGGGGTTGATGCCAACCCAATCATAGTGGACTAAGTAATCAAGGGTCCTATAGTTAATAGAACCAATGAGACATCATACTTTAAGTGACGTCTACAGTAGCCATTTTGAAGGAAGGGCTTAGATGCCCCACCTGACACTGTTTATCCAATCCCCTCACTCCATTACCGTATGCAGATATAGCACCTATATTAAAGTTACATGCCTAGAAGCAATAGAATTGCATACCATATTTTAAGCATTACACGTCAGTGATGACAAGTTTTCAGTATAAATGATGTGTTTTTTATGAAATTAATTGAAGTTGTTAAAGCAAGAAGAAAGATCAAGCGATTGCTGATGTTCACGAACTCCCCGTTCTTTGTACTTGTCATTAAACATACTCCCTTTGCCAAACCATTGAGTTGTCATTATTAATTTGATGCAAGAGTATTAATCTGCATCCCCATCCATCTGGAGGGTGCTGCTACTCATCTCAAAGTGCTGTTGGGAAACCGCCAGCTCTATGGACCAGGTTGGGGTCCTACTGCACAAACTTAACCCAGGATTTGGAGGATTACTGCACTCCTGAGGGAAGTTAGGAGGGAAGTTTCCTGCGGCAGTACTCACCTGGTTGGATCCCCCCTTTTGCTGGGGGAGTCCACACGTACCCCAAGTTAGGTCTGTTACCCTTATACCTTGGATTTATATAATTAGCAGAGTCAGAGGTCACATTGGTGGGATTCCCTACCTGACTACCACATGCTGCTGATTGATCAGATGGACTTCTTTGTCTCTGACTGGCTGGTTTTGAGAAGTTGTGTTTATAGGCTGCCCCATTTCTAGGTCCAAAATGGGGGCAACTTTCACCTCCGCCACCTTAGCAGCAGCAGGAGTGTTGGCTGGTTTTGGGGGTTTTGTTTGGT
Organism: Ambystoma mexicanum; assembly: GCF_040938575.1. Lineage (NCBI taxonomy): Eukaryota > Metazoa > Chordata > Amphibia > Caudata > Ambystomatidae > Ambystoma > Ambystoma mexicanum. The sequence goes on along the minus strand of NC_090923.1, from coordinate 35,597,743 downwards.
TTTTACTTTCTGCAGGTTTTTGGACCCCATAGATCTGGGTAGCCTGCTCTATTAGCCACTCCAAGGTCCTGTTGTCATGAAAATCCCTTACCAGCTGGCTCATTTTATATTTTGGGAGCGCATGAAAATAGGTGGTTATAAATTCTCTACTATTCATGCGCACCCTATTCTTTCTTCGTATCTGAGCCAATGAAGCTGTGCGATAGCTATACTTTTACACAGAGTATAAACGTAAAGATAATAAGCATAAAAAGGACAAAAACCACTAAGGAACAACTCTACCAATGAAAGAGTAATTAACCAATGTGGATACAACTGATGAAAAAATCAATCAATGGACACATTTGATACAGGTTACTAAGGACAAAGAATCATATTGAATGTGATGAGTGGAATGATTTGTAACATATCAAATAAATAATTAAAGCAAAAATAGCATATGTGAGTTTATACTCTGTGTAAAAGTATAGTTATCGCACAGCTTGATTGGCTCAGATACGAAGAAAGAAAGAATATACTGTATGTTATTGTTATTGTCACAATAAGCTGAGCCGTAGCATTCAGACAGCTAGACCCATTTATGAACTAAAAGGACTCACCCTGGAACAGATCCTAATTTGACCAGACACTTTTCTTCAAACATATTTGTGCGCACATGCCTGGAAGTTTGAGCGAAGGTGCATTTTAGCTCCTGCACAAATTCTCTTGGGGCCTGATCCTCTCTGCACTGCAGATTGTAGGCCCCTTTGCGAGCCTTCTGGGGGTTTCTGTGGGCAGAAAAGTGCTTCAAGCTGGCCGCCTTATAGGTGGACCCCCTTAAATTGTTCTGGTCTTCCAGCCCACCAAATAAGCTGGAGTACTCTGGAGAGAACGTTAATTTGGCATAGTCTATGCAGTTCTGGCCATTTTTGATGTGAAAAGAGTCCATCGTCTGTTCATATAGCTCCAGATGCTCCCAGACCGAATAGTGTGCATTTTTGTGATATAGGGTCATGAAGTTGCTAATGGCCTTAATCTGCCTAATGGTGTCTTTCACCAAAGCTTTCCTTTTGTTTATTGTCCTTCTTTTGCTGCTTCACCTGAGTCCAATCGCCCTCAGACTCAGAGCTGCTACTGTTTGAGGTCCCCACTTTATCGTCTAGGTTCCCTTCATTTATCCCTGTTGTACCTTGAGCTTTCTGGGTCTCTCCCCTTGGACTCCCTCTTTCACACAGGAGAGTGGTCTTCTGAATCCCCTCCACTGCCCTGATTGGGTGGAGGTTTTTAGAATGCTCTTTTGAGGCCTCAATTCACACTCTTTTTGTTCTGCAAAGTGAACCAAATGGTCCATTTGTAGATGATGCTTCTGTAGGTCTAGCTCCCTGAGTTTCTCCTCATAGGAGTCTTCCTGATCAGGTATATCGACCATAATATTTTTGGAATCTGTACAGGGACGCGCGTTCATCAATCTCTGTTGGGCAGTAGCCTGCCTGTTCAATCATGCTTGACCTACGAGAGTCTGTCTGACTCATGATTCCCAGTTCTTGTGAGCCGGTGGGCATGAAGTTAGCAGGACCTGGTACATACAAGGCGGTAAATGGTTTTGAGGCCCTTGGTACAGAGGGCATTGCACTGTGATCAGGGGTGGCCCTGTCCCTCTCTACTTGTTCAGGGTCTCTCAAGTTTTGATTTCGTCTAGCATACTCTTTTTCTAACATCTCCAGTTTCTCCCTCTCAGCCCCTATTTCCTGATGGTAGGCTAAGGCCTGAGCCTTTTGCTCTGTTATCGGGGCTTGACTTACCTCTATTACATGCTCTTGAGCTGCCACCTGGCTCTGAAGTCCCCTGTTCTCATCACAGAGGGACTCATTGTCTTTTTGTGCTGCCTGCATGGCCTGGGAACATTGAGACAATTTTTGTTGCAGGAGATTCATCTCCTGATTTTGCAAATTTTCTAGCTTGGGTGTTCTCTTCTAGAGCACCTTCTATTTGTCTTGTGTGCCCCAATAATTTTTCATGTTCTACTTTTATTTTGTTCCGTTCCTGGAGGCCTAACTCTCTTTTCTGTAGGTCTGTTTTTAAGTTGCACACTTCCTGACATAGGGCATCTTTCTCCTCGTACAGGGCACCCCTTTGTTCAGCCAGGGCATCCAGCTGTTGTTTGATAGCACTTAATGTCTGGTGTTCTTGGTTAAATTCTGTTTGGAAGTGAAGTTCTTTAATGATTAATGTATTATTCTCTTCTTCCAACTTTTGATCTGATTTTGTAACATGACTATTTGTTCTGAGCAGACCCTGTTATATTTTAGTTGTTGATTCAGTTTCTGTTGGCTCTCTTCCAGAGAGTCAACCTTTTCCTGAGACTCCAATTTGAATGCATCTAATTGGGCCCCTTGCTCTGAATTATTTTGTTGTTGTAGAGCCAAGTCCTCTTTTAGCTGTTTGATGTAGTTTTCCAATTCTACATCAGAATCTTGGCTCTTTTGCAATTTCTCTTCTACTAGTTTTAGTTCAGTCTGGATTAGGTTTAAGTGCTCAGACTGGTTTTGCGCAAGGGTTATATTTTCTTCAAATGTTTTCTCCATAACTCCCATGTGGAAATATATGTAGGCTGTAAATCAGACCATTTTAATCTGCACCTCTTTAATACTCTGAGTCATATACAACTCGCTCAAGGCTTGATGTAATAGGTCACCGTCTTGCCACACCTCCATGTTCATGGCAGTGACCTGTTTCGTAGTTTCTACAAGCCAGGCCTTCTCATCTTGCTCTGCCCATTATCCTCTGACAACAAATTTCTGCCGAAGGTGCTGCCTATCTATATTAATCTCAACAGTGCTTGTCAAGATCCGAGTCCACCTCCCCTTTCTCCTCACCTGACTCCTCCGAGGTAACTTCGTAAGGATCCGTCTTGGTCTTGCTGGGTTTCTCTTTAGCTCTTGGTCCCTTGCCTTTCTGAGTTCTGGTCTTCTTTTCATGAAGGTAAGGTCTGGCCCCTCCGGAGGCCTCCCTGACAGAGGAGTAGGCCTGTCACAGGGGAACCCCAGGGGGCCAGCCTCAGCTCTAGGGAAAAAGCCCATAGGCAGAAAAAAACCCTAGTCCGTAGATGGGTTCCAAAGATGGGGTCTTTAGAAATCCTTAAGGTTGAATTTCCTGGATATTAGGTAAAAGGACGTACTCAGTGCTACTGAAGAAAATGTCAAGACACAGAGTGGAAGGGTCTTAAACCCGGAGCGAGAGATAGGTAAGGAAAGGAGGATCAAATATAGTCTATGAAGGTTAGCTGAGAATATGAGAAGAATATCTTGTCGAGTCAGGAAGAGGAAGGTAGGTATGTTCTGAGTAGCCCAAAACAGCGTAGTGCAATATAACCAGGGCGGAGAAGAAAGGAAGAACCCCGCCGGGAAGCAGCACGCCGAGACGGCAAGGAGGTAGGAATAGGTAACGCAGAAGCGGCAAAGCGCAGCGCTTCTGCGCTCGTTAGAGACAGAATGTACAAGACTGAAGGGCTGAGAGTGCCGCCGAAAGCGGAACCAGCTGGGAAGCTCCTGTTAAAGGACGCAGAGAACCGTGCAAGAAGCACCTCCGTGGCCGGAAAAGGAGGAAGACCAGGCAGCAGTAATGTTAAAAAAAACAGAAAATTAGAGCGAAGAGATGAGTGGGAGGAGGAGAGGCACCGAACCAGAGACAGCGGCGGTGACCTCAAACTAAAGTAGAAAGCTAGCGAACACGGGAAAAAAAAGGCAACAGACAGAGATATTAACACACCGGGAAGGAACAGAATGTATGATATCAAGGGAGGAAACACAGGATGGCAGTAGTCCAAAGTCGGAGCGTTGAGAAAGTAAACAGGCCACAGATACAACGCGCCGAAAAGTGGGCGGAGCCTGGTATTATAGGCTCCGGTGCCATATTGGGTGAGGACTAGACCGTTCACCGTCGGAACCGCCAGCGGTTCCAATGTTTCCAATCCTGGTTCCTGACAGTATACCCCCTTCCTCTCGGGGTGCCCCCTGGCTTATCCGGATGAAGGTGATGAAATCTTCTTAGGAGCCTAGGGGCATGAACGTGGCTTATCGGTTCCCAAGACCTTTCTTCCACAGGATAGCCTTTCCAGTGAACCAGGTATTGGAGTCGACCTCTGTGGTATCTGGAGTCCACCAGGTATGCCACTTCGTATTCTTCTGGAACAGAATGTACCTGGGCTCGGCTCTTACGGATGGGTCTGAGGAATGGGTCTACCTTGTATTCCTTGAGCAAGGAAACGTGAAAAACCGGGTGAACCCTTTTTAGATAGTCAGGGAGTCTGAGTCGAAAGGCAACCGGGTTGACCTGTTGGAGGACGGGAAATGGTCCAAGATAACAGGGGGAGAACTTTCCAGCGTGAACCCATCTAGGAAGAAATCTGGTCGACAACCAGACTAGTTGTCCTGGTCCCCATGTTGGATTGGAAGCCCTATTCCTATCAGCCCATCTCTTCTGTGATTGTTGGCTGAGTTGATGTGCCTTCTTGGCGAGTTTGTGTACTTCCTGGAGTTCTTGTAAAACGCTGTCCAAAGCAGGAATCTTAGTGGCTAGGGAGCCAAACCCGGGTAAATGTTGGGGATGAAAACCATAGGTGCACAAAAAAGGACTCATTTGGATGGTGGTATGCAGGGTATTGTTATAAGCGAACTCTGCTTGGGAAAGGAACCGGTACCATCTCTCTTGTTGTGAACTGCAGAAACACCTCAAGTACTGCTCCAGGCTCACGTTTAACCTCTCGGTTTGTCCGTTACTCTGGGGGTGGTAACCCGAAGAAAGGGCTCTGTTGATACCCAGGGTTTGGCAAAGCGAAGCCCAGAATTTGGATGTGAACTGAGGTCCACGGTCAGATACTATGGTCTGGGGTAGACCATGTAGACGAACAATGTCTCGGAGAAAGGTTTCCGCAGTCTCGGAAGCAGATGGTATTTGTTTAAAGGCTGAGAAATGGGCCAGTTTGCTGAAGGAATCAATCGTGACCATGATCACCGTCATACCCTCCGAGGGGGGAAAATCGACAATGAAATCTGTAGATATGTTCCCATGGTCGTGATGGTAGAGAATGTTGTTGTAAGAGTCCGAGTGGTTTACCTGTTCTGTATTTGTTAGAGGCACAGACTGAGCATGAGGTGACGTACTGATGTACATCGCTCTTCAATTTAGGCCACCAAAAGCCTCTTTGCAAGAGTTCATAGGTCTTTCTGATGCCGGGGTGACCTGACAAGGGAGCATCATGGCACCACGAAAGGACAAGCTTCTGGAGATCCTTGGTGGGAATGAAAAGGGCGTTTTCATGATAATACAGTCCATCCTTGCCTTGGATGACCGTGGCGGGTAGTTCTGTACCGGACTGGTAACGAGGTATCAGCTCCCGGAAAAAAGAGACAGTGGAGGCTAAAACTTTGAGATTGGGGAAAAGGCGGTCATGTCCGTCGTAGGTTCCTGAGCTGTTCCCGATGCTTCGTGATAAGGCATCTGCCTTTTTGTTTTCTGTGCCTGGGATGTAGGTTATCATGAAATCAAACTGCAGGAAGAAATATGCCCACCGAGCATGTCGGGCATTAGTGCACTCCATTTGTTGTAGCACTCTGAGGTTGCGGTGGTCCGTTCTGATCACAAAGGGATGGGTTGCGCCCTGTAGGAGATGCCGCCATTCTTTGCAGGCTAACTTGATGGCCAGAAGTTCCCTCTCCAAAACTGAGTACTAGTTCCGTTCACTACTGGTGAGGGTCTTAGAGAAATATGCCACCGGGTGTTCGTAGCTATCAGCTGTCTTCTGAAGTAGGATGGCACCTACTGCTCCTATTGAAGCATCTGTTTCCAGGATGTATGGTTTGGTCTGGTCCGGCTGTACCAAAATGGGAGCAGAGGAGAAGCTTTCCTTAAGGGTCTGGATACCTCTCTTTTGTTCGTCCCCAAAGGCAAACTTGACTCCCTTCTTGAGCAAGGACGTGAGGGGAAGCACTAAGTTGGAAAATGTGGGTATAAATCTTCTATAAAAGTTGGCTAACCCTAAGAAGCTTTGTAACTCCTTGATAGTGCTGGGTTCTCTCCACTCCATGATGGCCTTGACCTTAGAGGGGTCCATCTCTATGCCTTCGCTGGATAAAATGAACCCCAGGTAGGACACTGAAGTGGTCTCGAATGAACATTTCTCTAGTTTTACCAAAAGCTGGTGTTCAAGAAGACGTTGAAGTACCCTCCTCACCAGTGACCTGTGTTCGGTTAACGACCGAGAGAACACCAGGATATCATCCAGATACACCACAACTGAGACAAACATCATATCTGCAAACACCTTGTCCATATACCTCTGAAAGATGGCTGGGGCGTTGACCAGACCGAACGGCATCACCCGGTATTCAAATAATCCGAACGGGGTGCGGAACGCGGTCTTCCACTCGTCACCTTGTCTTATTCTTAGGAGATGGTAGCCACCTCTTAAGTCCAGTTTAGTAAAATATACGGCTCCTTGTACCGCCTCCAAGATGTCTCGGATCAACGGCATAGGATACCGGTCTCTGATCGTCACCTTATTCAGCCCTCTGTAGTCTATGCATGGACGCAATTCAGCACTGTCTTTCTTAGGTATGAAAAACAAGGAGGCTCCACAAGCTGATCTTGATTCCTGAATGAGTCCGTTCTGGAGATTGGAGTCCAGGTATTCTCTCAAGACCTTCCTTTCTGGGAGTGATAAAGGGTACATCCGCCCGAATGGAATTACGGCTTCTGGTACTATGTCGATACCACAGTCTTCTGGTCTGTGGGGAGGAAGTTCACGTGGTTGAATATCTACGAATACCTCTGAGAACTCGAGATATTGAGTTGGTACTGAGGCTATGATTGTCGGACTCAGTATAGGAAGTGGTTCTGCTACTGGGAGAGTGGAGGAAACTATGCTGTCCATACAAGTTGATTTACAAAAGAGTGAGTCGAAGCTTACTCTATTTGCCTTCTAATCTATGTGGGGATTGTGTTTCCTTAGCCACGGAATACCTATGACCAGAGGGAAGTGAGCCGGTCTGATGAGATCGAACACCAGGTATTCCGAGTGGTGGCTCATCTCCATCCTTAGTGGTATTGATTCTGAGGTGATAGGTCCGGATGATAATGGTCTACCATCAACACCCTCAACCGGAATGGAAGTCGTCTTGTGTTTGGTGGATACGTGGTGTTCTCTTGCCCAGTCTGCATCCATGAAGTTACCTGCAGCTCCACAGTCCAGCATGGCAAGTACATCAATGGGATTCGAAGGTGATAACCATAACCTGACCTGGAACACCATCAGGCTGTTTTCCTCAAGGCTGTTCATGGTTCTTGAGTGGTTGCAAGGGTACCTGGCACTTTCCCCGAGACTTCCCTTGCTGTAGATCAGGGGTTGAAGTTTTCCTTCCTCCTGGGTGGTACTTCCGGGCAGTTTCTCAACAGGTGTTTGGAGGAACCGCAATACATACATAACCCGGACTCTCTTCTTCGTTTACGCTCTTCTGGTGTTAGGGGTCCTCATGTAGTTCCGACTTGCATGGTTCTTCAGACGATACGTTAGTCCTGGTTGTAGGAGAAGGGTTCGGTAGACTGATAGTAGGAGGATTGCTCCTAAATCGTCTTCTTTCTTGCCACCTTTCAGTTAGCCGGAACTCGATCTGTAACGACAAAGTCATCAGCTCTTGACAAGACACTGGTCGGGCTACTCGCGCCAGTTCGTCCTTGAGCTCATCGTGAAGGCCTCTCCGGAATATTGTTTGTTGGGCTGAGTCAGGCCAATCTGCCTTAGCCGCTAGTTTCTGGAAGCGGGAAATGTAGGTTTGGACGTCTGTGTTCCCTTGTTTGACGTCCAGGATAGCTTCTAAAGAAGAGTAGAACACCTCAGGTCTGTCGAATCTTTCTTTGAAGCCCTCTACGAAATGATCATAATCAGTCGAAGAGGGGTCATTTCTGGTCACAAGAGGAGTGGCCCAAGCCAGAGCGTTTCCTGTGAGATTGGCAATGATGAATCCAACCCTAGCTCTTGCCGATTCATATGCATGGGTACGAAAGGCAAAATAGACACCACAGGCATCAAGGAATTCTTTCATTCCTCCCGGATGACCGTCGAACTTGCTGAAGGAAAGGGGCATCGCCGGTAGATCACCATAGTCGTCTCTATGTAGGACTACCTGCTGTCGGAGTGCTATATTCTCTGTCCTCAAAGCCTGGACTTCGACTGTGAGGTTCTGCATCGCCGCCACCAGTTCGTGATATTGTTCCAAGGAGGCCATTTTAGGATTTAGGCGTTGTATGCTGTCAAGATCCGAGTCCACCTCCCCTTTCTCCTCACCTGACTCCTCTGAGGTAACTTCGTAAGGATCCGTCTTGGTCTTGCTGGGTTTCTCTTTAGCTCTTGGTCCCTTGCCTTTCTGAGTTCTGGTCTTCTTTTCGTGAAGGTAAGGTCTGGCCCCTCCGGAGGCCACCCTGACAGAGGAGTAGACCTGTCACAGGGGAACCCCCGGGGGCCAGCCTCAGCTCTAGGGAAAAAGCCTGTAGGCAGAAAAAAACCCTAGTCCGTAGATGGGTTCCGAAGATGGGGTCTTTAGAAATCCTTAAGGTTGAATTTCCTGGATATTAGGAAAAAGGACGTACTCAGTGCTACTGAAGAAAATGTCAAGACACAGAGTGGAAGGGTCTTAAACCCGGAGCGAGAGATAGGTAAGGAAAGGAGGATCAAATATAGTCTATGAAGGTTAGCTGAGAATATGAGAAGAATATCTTGTCGAGTCAGGAAGAGGAAGGTAGGTATGTTCTGAGTAGCCCAAAACAGCGTAGTGCAATATAACCACGGCGGAGAAGGAAGGAAGAACCCCGCCGGGAAGCAGCACGCCGAGACGGCAAGGAGGTAGGAATAGGTAACGCAGAAGCGGCAAAGCGCAGCGCTTCTGCGCTCGTTAGAGACAGAATGTACAAGACTGAAGGGCTGAGAGTGCCGCCGAAAGCGGAACCAGCTGGGAAGCTCCTGTTAAAGGACGCGGAGAACCGTGCAAGAAGCACCTCCGTGGCCGGAAAAGGAGGAAGACCAGGCAGCAGTATTAAAAAAAACAGAAAGTTAGAGCGAAGAGATGAGTGTGAGGAGGAGAGGCACCGAACCAGAGACAGCGGCGGTGACCTCAAACTAAAGTAGAAAGCTAGCGAACACGGGAAAAAAAAGGCAACAGACAGAGATATTAACACACCGGGAAGGAACAGAAGGTATGATATCAAGAGAGGAAACACAGGATGGCAGTAGTCCAAAGTCGGAGCATTGAGAAAGTAAACAAGCCACAGATACAACGCGCCGAAAAGTGGGCGGAGCCTGGTATTATAGGCTCTGGCGCCATGTTGGGTGAGGACTAGACCGTTCATCGTCAGAACCGCCAGCGGTTCCAATGTTTCCAATCCTGGATCCTGACAGTGCTCATTATGAAGTGTTCTTCCTTTATTTCCTTTATTAAATTATTTATATGAGGGTAAACCTGTATTCTGTTGCTTTTTGACAAGTTCAGGGTTGATTTTCCTTTATTCTTACGCACAGGCCTGATACTTATGGTCTAGGTTTTGGGATGGTGCTTTTACCGTGTAACACAGCTTTCTAACCATAAAAGGTATCACTACCATTTCTAGGTTAGCCTGCTGTGTTAAGAGGTCACGGGTGGAAACACTTATCTCAATCCCAGCAAACGAGCCCTCACTGTGTTATGGATTTTAAAGATGCAGCACACTCCAGACCCGGACTCTCGCTACTGGCCAGGGATGCAGCGCAAAATTAAAACTCAATTCTGTTTATTTCATTCAGATTCCATTTTTGAGAAGGCAGCCAACCCGTCTCACACCCTTCTTTACGTACACACTGTGTCACAACGGACCATGAACCAGGCCGGTGTGTAATAATGAAATATTAATTAATTTTTAATTTTTAATAAAAAGCAAACACATGTGATATAGGGCAGCAATCACCAGTGTGGTGATAATTACACAGATAACTGATAAGATACGCTTAGTTTAACCCTCTAACATAAGATACACAATGCACAATTGAATGAAAACAAGATACATTTTTGGGAAGTATTTTCAAATAGCACCACAATTAGGCATTTCCCCTGCATCACTCCTTCAAACCCCTGTTAACCATGTTTTGTGTGGGTGGAGAGGAGTAGCAAGTAGGTGTACTAGGCAAAAATAAGAATGAAAATCCGGCCTTCCACCCCTGAATGGGAGTTCAAAATCAGATTGAGCTCCCTTGAAAAATGAGCAAAATGGCATCCGGAATTACTTATGGTGATTTTACATGTGCGGTGGAACAGATAAGGCAAGAATGTGTGTGGCTGTATCAAAGAAGCAAGAAAACTCGCAAGGTACTAAACAACGGGCATATAGTTTAGTAAATCGACTTAGGAAGGAAATAAACAGTGCAGCAAGAATCACACATTGCAAAATCGCAGTTGCTCTGTTTTCATAGGTTTAAAATAGCAAAACGGCTTGGATAATGAGCTAAACAGACAGAATTGAAAATTGGTTTTAATGCGAAGGTACAAAGGCACGTCACAGGTATGATACTAAAGTGAAAGAATGCCTCTGGATGGAGACAGTATGGGATTATTTGTAGAAAAAGTACCTCAGATTTTATAATAAAGCAGTTACACAGGCAAAATCGCTTTTAAGAGAAAAATGACAGGTTCTACTGAGACTTTTTTGGTGGCTAGATTATGAAAGAAGGACACTGCCCGCAAGAAGGTTAATTTGCAATGTTAACCCATTCACACCGTGTGCCTCTTTATATGGGAATTACTTAATTTATTCCAAATAGTACTAAGGACTTATAAAACGGCCTGAAATTCTATGCAAGAAATTGCGCTAACACATGGAGATTAACACAGATTTTCCTAAGAACAGGATACGCAAAGGATTCTGACAATTTAAGAATTTATTAGGATATGTATAGGGTTTCTATGGGATTGGACTTAATACAAGTTAACAAAGCAAAGGATGCAGCTTTTTTTGTTACTGGGGAAGGCTGATACTTACAGAAAGCACTTGAATGGGGTAGTTAGGACAGCCAACCAGGTCTCTGGACAGCGGGACAAGGGTCTGGTGTTCGCGCAGCGGCGGTTCTCCTCTAGGGACACAGCGAGGCAACCGGGGTCTGGTCGCAGTGGAAAATGGGTGGTTCAGCTGGGTAAGCACAGGTCTGGTCACAGGGTTCTTCCAAAGAGTCAGCAGCCTTCGCCCCCCTTTTCCCTGAATTATTGGGGTTTAGTTCTGGAGGTGGTTCTGCCTGGATAGGCGGTACTGCATGAATCTGGATCAGCTACCCATGGCTCAGAAGTCTGGAATCTTGTAGGGTGAATGTGGAATGTCTGTTCTCTGGATGTTGATTTATGAATGTCCTGATTCTTAAATGTCTGTTTCTGGAAGAGAGTTCTTGAATGTTCTGACTCTCCCTCAGCTTCCTCCTTTTATAAACCGGATGACATGAGAGGATTTTTACTATGTGGGCAGAAATAAGCTAGACCTACCTCTCAGGAGGGATATATCAGTCTGTGAATGTCGCTGCCTTTCTGTAAACAGATTGGACCCAGGGAAGTGACATCAACTTTATGGTGTGTTTTTTTATGATGTGCATTGTTATACCACAGTTACCATTGCCAAAATCACTTATGATGCAAAATGCTCATTTTTACAATTGTTATCCTCCTGAAACTCAGATAGGCAGATCCCATATTTTACAAGGAATCTACCATTCCAAACCCCATGTTTGCACGATGCTGTTTTATCCCTCTGGTAATCTTTTTTGGCCATTTCTATGAAAAATATTTCCCCTAAAAATCTACAAAATGGATACACAGGAGATTATCAATGTTAGGCATATTTTCATTTAACTTTCATAACTGTGTCATGTACGCTTTTTCCAGAAAGGCCACTTTAATGCCATTTGTGTACCCCACATATCAGGAAGACCCAACTGGTCTTATTTTAATGGCACAAACATTTTATTAAAATGGTCATAATTTCACATTACTGCTTCTTTAGGTTACTGAAATAAATGCTTTAATATCAAAAGTCTTTTAAATCAAATGGATGGCATCTGTCACTGGAGGGTGGTCCTTAAAATGTCCACAGCCAGCCTGCCCCCTCTGTGTCAGTTCTGGTCAGCAGGGTTACCACAGCACACTTTAATTCTGGCAGATGCAGCTGAAGAGAGGTGTCACAGGGAATTCACACTTGCCCGTGACAAGGCCAGTTCCCCTTGATCCATTGTTATTGGCTGGAGAAAAGCCAGTCAGTCTGACGAGGTCACAAATTCTCACACCATGGCCCTTTCATAGCTTGTGGGGGGGATTCCTGTCTCAGGAAGGTTTAGTGCCTTTGAATGTCTTGCCCAGGCCCCTTTATTCTGCTGTTTTCAAACACACTTGTTTTCTTTCCTACTTTCTTTCACAGAAACCAAGTCTTTAGTAGATAAGTATAATATACACTTAAAGTACCCCAGTTCTCACATAACATACTGTTTCTGTGCAAGTACCTAGGATTTGTTCACATTTTCAGCTTCATCAGGCGAAGTACCTGAAGTACCTCTTTGCCTCGTTGCTCTGGACGTTTTGGATCTGTGCTCCACGTTGTTTTTAGACGTGTGTAAAATAGCAGTTATATGGCTTTATCTTCAAAGGCCCCGCCCCCCTGGGCAGGAAGCCGTTAAATTTGGCAGGGTGCGCGCACCTGCGCGTGTGCTCCAGGCGAAGTACCTGAAGTACCTCTTTGCCTCATTGCTCTGGACATTTTGGATCTGTGCTCCACATTGTTTTTCGACAGTATATATTACTGCAACTTTACGGCTGAAGAAGTTTGCTTTGACTTTCCTTTTATATAATTACTGATACTGTACCTTTTCTTTTCACTTTAGTGTGTAAAATAGCCATCATACGGCTTTATCTTCAAAGGCCCCGCCCCCCTGGGCAGGAAGCAGTTAAATTTGGCAGGGCGCACGCACTAGCACGCGTGGACCAGGCGAAGTACCTGAAGTACCTCTTTGCCTCTTCGCCGCTGAGTCGCGGGGGAGCGGCGCGGAGGTCCTTCGGGTGCTCACGCTTCGTGCTGTGTCTGGGGCATGCAATGGCACTTGCATAAGCATATTTTGTTACAGCCTTGTGGGGCCATTCATTCGGTTCAAGGGGGAGGCATGTCTGCGCTTAGTGGGAGCCCGCGTGTTGCCACTCCCATTTCTTCCACGTCGGTTCCCCGGATAGACATGAAAATGCTGAAAACAACAGATAAGATAATAAAAGACGCTGACAGTCGCACATTCTTCACAGGGAGGTCGCAGGCGCTTGTTAAACCAGTGTGCTCAACGCAATCTGCTAAGCTGATGAGAACATCACCCAAGTCTGCGACTACAATAACAGTGGATAAAAAGGCGCTCATGGACCTAAAATGTGACCGCATTCATCGGGTGGAGAGGTGTAAATTGCCCTCTTCTTCAATATCTGCTGTGAATGATATGAATGAGTCTAATGTGTATAATGATGACCAAATGTCACACAATCATCCATCTGTAAGTGATAGTGTCATGTTAAAAGCGCTTCCTCCTACTGCAAAATTGAATAGTACAGAGAAATTACAAGAGAACAATGTACAAGATGTACCTGTAATTGACCTTGAGGATGAGGGGTCTGGGTTCTCGGGGCATACTTTACCTGATATTTTGTCAGCATCACCAGTCCTTTTTGAAACACCTGAGCCTAATTACACAGGCTCTCCTGTATCAGTGTCTTTTGTGCATCCTACCCCAAGGAGATCCATATCTCCGACAAATACAAGACATTTAGAGCAACCCGGCTTGCAAAATGAGAGGTTGGTGGAAGCTACTTGGCAGTCTATGAATTTTGCTATACAAACTCTGGGGAAATTGTATGAAACAATTGACATTAAATTAGAGAAACAGGCTGTTTTGATGGAACGCATGCATGCTTGGCAAAATAATATTGGGATGGGTATTGGTACCAACTCATATTCATCAGGCCTCCTCACACAAAAAAAGACAGGGGTGTCAACAGTGGCTGTGCAAACGTCTACAATAACAAAAATATTAGAGTCTGACTTTCCGTATACTGAAGGGATTATTGTGGAAACCCCAGTAAATGTGAGAGACTCACCTGATAGTGAAATTGAAAGCAGGTCTGAAGTTAATCTGGTGGCACCTATAACCACTATGTTAAAAAAAAAGTGTATACCATCTTCACCCTCAACAAGGCTAAAGCAAACAAAAATGCGGCCAATGGTAAACTATCTAAAAATCAGAGTGCTACTAAAATTGTAGCGAATTCTCGCTTTAAGCAATTCTTTAAAGCTCTCACACTGCCTAAGAAAAGCATGATTGTGGCATCGCAAGCAATAAAAAAAATATATAAATCCACCCAGGCTCATGTGTCATCTCAGCCCATAGACTATGCACCGCTGGATACATTGATGAAGGAAGTGAACCGTCATGATGCTGAAGACCCACAGAAAGAAAGTGGAGAGGCAGAAATGCAGTGCTCCAATGTGCCAAAAATTAATCTGATGGATATGAGAAACGAAGAAGCTATTCGGGCCTATAGACTGGAAATTAGAATTGCAGTTGATGCATACATGTCTGGACAGCATGCAACAATTCCTGCAAGGTCAGATAATGTGCCCACAATAAGATCATTGGTACCTAGTAGAATGAATGAGCAGGATGTAAGGTCTGAGCTACATCAAAAGGCCACAAAACATATGGACCCTTCGCAAATTAGAGGGAGCAATACTCAAGTACACTTGCCTTTAAATCAACCTCCTGTAACTTCTTTAGTAGCAAGAGATGATTTAAATCCCAGGGGAAGCCCGCACACAAAAACAACACATAGAGATTCTCTTCCACAGGGCCTTGATAAGGCATTGGAAATAATGGAGTTGGTAGAGACTGCCTTAAAACAAATACAGGCGAAAACAAAAAATGATTTACCGAGACATAATAACGGTAATAATCAGATCCCGTTAGTCCATCTCCCGAATCCAGTGGGGAAAAAAGACTGGCATCGTATTCCCTAATCTTGGCTTGCAGATCAGCACCTTACAAGCAATATGACCTCAATAGAAAATCTGTCATAGCCATATTCTCAGAAATACCACAGTTGGAGGATATTCAATCAGCAGATATTGAATATGTGGAAATTGTGAGAGATGAGAATCTCAATATTGTGAGACTGTGGTTGAACGCCCGAGTGGTGCAAAACCTTATTTGGTCAACCAAAACACATTTATATAATTTGGGCTTTGAGCTTATAACAGAAAACAACACCACAAGCTCGCCTTCAGACAATGCCCAATCACATTTAGTAAAACAAACAGGGGGATTGTCAGAGCAGAGAATACATGGAGAAATTCCAAAGGTTAGTTAGTATGTGTCATTGTAAATGTGCCCATGAACATCTGTAACTAGATCCTGTCTGTTGGCAGGATCAGCTTTCCCTGTTGAGTTGGAACACCAGAGGGTTCACTCACCTTCTTAATAATGACCTAAACCAGCTCGGAATGCACAATTTAATTATTTTACAAGATACCTGGCTCATAGATCCCCCAGTTTGGAATGGTTTTGACATTCATGTCAACGCTACCTATAGACCATCCTCTGGCAGACCATCTTCTGGCCTACTCACAGCTATAAATAATTTGCAAGGGAGAGTCATCGGAACTATGGGCTTGTCCAAACAAGCATATGCTTTTGGTGAAGGTCAGAGTCGAGGAAATCGGCTATGCGGTTCTTAATATCTATTGGAATGCAGCTGCCATAGATGATAACGCATTCTTCGATGACATAATAACATTACTTGATCTGGTTGCCATGGACAATGCAGTCTCTCACCTGATAATGGCTGGAGACTTAAATATCAATCTCCAAACCAAGAAAATTCTATCAAGTGAGGGCAGAGTATATAGATGGCACATGCTTAGTAAATTCCGTCATCTATATATGTGAAATGTTTAAAGAAGACATACCTCAGAGGGCAACCTAGCACAATGGCCAATTGGAATCAATTATTGATTACATCTTTGTGAATAATACTCTGCTCCCAATTGTTGAGAGTTTTGTGGTCAATGATGCTGAACAGAGTGATCACAGAATCTTAACAATGAAATGGAGGCAGAAAGATCTGAGAAAAGTTGATCACATTGGTCACCAAGGTGGTGCTCTACAGGTGAATTCGGGGCTCAATAGGCTCTGATGGTCGGAGGATACCATATATCAATTTAATCAATACATGGTAAATTCGATCCAAAAAAACCCTACTGACATAGATAATATGGCACTGAAATATAGTAACACAATGCAACTTTTTCAGAATCCAAGATCGAATTTGCAAACAAAAAGTAAACATCGACATAGCTTTGACTTAGTCATAAAACTAAAAAAAGCAGAGAAGCGTGCTGAATTGAGACAAGCCTATAGGTATACTCCGGACATTAGATGGCTACTTGTAAAGAAAATCAAGATGAAGTATATCAATTGGGCAAAATGTCACTGTGCAAAGATGTATCAAAATGATGGTGCTGTCATGCTGTGCACCCTGGCAACAAAGAATACTGCAAAAATGTGGTCCATAATTAACTGTGCCACTGGGGCTTCACAAATTCCTGCTCAGGCAAATGCTGTGACTGAACAAGCTTGGGAACAGCATTTCCTTGAGCTATACTCAGTCCCTCAGGGTGCGAAATGTTTTGATGCTAATGTTTTGGATGACCATTTTGAGATTGAGTTTGATTATTAAGATATATTGCTATTATTAAAACAGCATCCAATTCTAAAGCAGCTGGACCAGATAGTCCCTCAAACTATGCCCTAAAGCTTCATCTTGATAGGTGGACATCGATATTATATACCATTTTTTCAGCAGTTAATGCAGCCCAAGTTCTACCGAAAACATGGTTGCACTCCCTCACTGTCCCGATATTCAAGAAGGGTGATCGCCAAGCTCCTAGTAGCTATCGCCCGATCTCCCTTCTTGATGTTTCAGGAAAAATCTTTGGCAGATTACTATTGATGAAATTTAATGCTTGGACCATCCAAATGCAAATAAGAGACAGTTATCAATTGGGATTTGTAGCTGGTTTGGGAACAATGCCAAACATACTGTGCTTAAATTTGATTAAGAACCATTACGCAGCGCGAGGTCAGCCTCTTTATCTAGCGTTTATTGATTTTAAGGCAGCGTTCGTCTCTATAGATCGGGCGCTGCTCTATAGAAAGCTAGAAAAGCACAATTGCCCGAAGTCCCTATTAATTCCTTTGATGCTACTGCACGTAAGGACAACAATGCAGGTACGATTAACCTATGAAGGTATACTCTCTGCATCCATCCCGAACATGAGAGGACTGAAACAGGGGTGCCCGTTGGCCTCAAGTTTGTTTAACTTTTTCATATTTGATATGGGAGACATCTTTACAAACACATGCGGCGACCCTCCAAAACTGGGTAACAATAAAGTTAGTTATCTTCTTTACGCAGATGATTTGGTATTGCTGTCTCAAACGCCGTCTGGTTTACAACAAATGTTAAATAAACTGAATCAGTACACATTATCTAATCACTTACAAATAAATTCAACAAAATCTCAAATTTTAGTAGTTCATAATACTCTCAGGCGCAAGACAAAGAGCTATACTTGGACAATTCAAGATAAGGCACTTGAAGTGGTAGAACATTACAAATATCTAGGCTTCACTTTTACCCCCTCCACTAAAATGAAGATTGAGAACTGGGTACTACAATCTAAATTACAGACTTTGACCTCGCAAACTAAGATGCTCAAACATGCATTTTCCTTCTATCGAATGAAGGTAGTCCCTATATTATTATATGGCGTGGAAGTCGAAAAGCCGGCGACATTGGGATAAAATAGAGGCCAAATACTGGAGGCAAGTGCTACACTTACCAAATTGCACTCCTCTCCCTATGATACGCTTTGAGTTGGGCTCATTATCACTCTATGTGCAGGTTTTGTGGAAAATGTGTGCTTTTCTGTGGAAGTGCCTGTTAGGACTTAATAACGCGAATGTACTAGGCATTGTAGCACAGTTCTTTCTTTCTAATTCAACTGGATTCTCCAGAGATTGGTGTACATTACTATATAATGAAATGGCCGATGCTGTGGTGAGTATTAAGACAATGGTGACAAATCCAGATTTAGCAACAAAAACAAATCTATGAATGTGATTGGATTAGGAATATAGCAGCTTATCAGACGTATAAGGACTTTGACATCTCAGTTTTTGGTTCAAAAAGATATAGTGTGATGGCTAAATACCTAATCAAATGTCCATCTCCCCATATACGACGACAATACATGAGGTTTTGCTTAATTTATGGCACACACGAGAAATATTGCAGAGGAGAAACCAAATTACCCCAAACCAAAACTACTGTCGATATTGTGCAGATAAACAGCAAATAGAAACTCTGCAACACTTGATTGTGGTATGTCCCTGTCTAAATTTGCTCCGAGCAAAATTATTCCAAAATGTTTTATGGTATTCTCTGATTTGGATGTGAGCACAATCTGGAAATTAGTGTTCACAAGTCCCAGATTGGCCGTAAAGGTTGCGATTGTGCACTTCCTTGAAGCCACAGTCCCAGATTTTGAGCCAAAATAACAGCACTAAGTGCAAAGGAGAATACAGGTAATCAGGGACTTGAGTTCAGTTTTATTAGATGGTATTTACACAATCTGTTTGTTCTCATTTGTAATAATGATTTTTTTTTAGATATGCTATGCTTTGTTATTTGTTTTTAATTACTGATGAGTGTAGTGATTTTCTTTTTGTTAAAGAGAAAAAAAATTGTAACAATATTGTAAAAATGTTTGTAATTTGTATAATGTCTGTATAGATAGATGTTGTATTGTTTTCTTCTCTGTTGGTTGTAAAATGTAAAATATTTGAAAAGTTCTTTTTAACAACTAACCAAATAAAAAAAAAATGCAAAAAAATTATTTCACTGCCTTTGCAAAACAAATTTACACATGGTCATTTTACATAGGGATTTCCCAAGATGTGGTTTCTTTGGCACACATTTTTCGGAATGCTCTTACAGCTCAGGTCAATTTCACAGTACAGAAAGATGCTGGAAATAGTTTTCGTTGTAATTGACGCATAACCAGGGAGAAACAGCTTTCTTTTGAAGTGCTGTATGTGGGTTAAATTGTTGCAAAAGTAAACGCTTGGCCATGCGGACTGAAATTAATTTCTCTGCTCTTCACAGATTTTACTGGACACCATAATGCCTTTCATGGAGGACAGACCCTCATTTGATGGTGTTCATCTTGAATTTTGATGGGCATGGCGGTGTTTTACTGGAACCAAACTGTGTAATGTTTGAAGATGAAAACTGCACCACTGCAAAGTCATTTTAAACACAGACCATTTTCTCTTTCAGTTGAAAGTTTTGAGCTGGCAGCATAGCAGCACTGAGCCAGGCTTCCTTTGAACTATTTTCTTTGGTGCACATGAAGAAAATAAATGCAGCCATTTTTGGGGTGTTCGATGTTCCATCTCACCCGACATGTGCTCAGCAGAGCCAGCGCAGCCATGATTCTTGTAACTGCTGAAAATGCAGTTTGGTGATTGTTAGGCAGAATCCTGTGCAGTGCCCTTAGGGACCACTACACACAATTAAGACTACAGGTGGCAATACAAGTTTTACCTTTGGTACAAGCCTGTACTGCTATGTCAGAGTGGTAGAAGTGGCGTTGCAGCCAGGCTTATCTCAAGAGTATATGAGCAGTACCAGAGATTACACAAAGGGACCACAATTACTGTGACTCACGCAAACACTGACTCAAGGTTTCAGGTAAAAAATATAAGTACATTGATTTTTAAACCATTCGTTATTAACACAACACTTCTATTAAACTTAAATAAAAACCACACATGAAATATACTACAACTAACCAATTCACTTTGTACAGTAAGTCTCAAGGTAAGTATCCTGTGTTTGAATGAACCGGTGTTAGGCACAAAATACGTTAGCGCCAATACGATTGCGGTCACTTTTTAAAAGTTCGGTCTACTAAATAAACGTGTATCTGTGACATGAAATGCTACCAGGGCAAAAACACACTTAGCACCTGAGATACCCAGAGGGAGTTGGAGGCAAAAATTCCAGGCAATATTTTGGTTAGGGAGGCAGAATCAAGAAACACTCAGAGACAGGAGTTCAAAAGTCAAAGGGCCAGAGCCAGGGTTGAAAGACACCGGGGCCTGTTGCCGAAGATCACACAGTCAGACAGTTCACGATTCCATGTAGCCAAAAGTACTTCCATATTGTCAATGTTTGGAAGCAAAAGTTATAAGAAGGAGGGAAGACAAGGGCAAACCTTGGAAATGAAGAAAAGGGATTCACCCAGTTTCCTCAAGCAGAACACAGTACCTTGTTCCAAGGGTGCAGCTGGTGCCCTGGCAGTTGTTCCTGTTGATTTCCCGCAGACCCACTATTCCTGGAGCTTCGTTGTGAAGGAGGACGTCTGAAGGGGGTCTGCACAACACAGTGATGAAGCTGGCAGCAGCTACGAGGAATAAAAGGTGCGCTCCCTAAAAACAGGAGAGGCTCTTCAGGTGGCTATCCGGACCACTACAGCCACGTGCAGTGATTTCGATCAAGGAAGAGGATCCTCTGGCTGTAGAAGATGAGCTGGTTATCCCCACCAAGCTCAAGGGAAGAAGACTCCGGACTGGATCTTCTCTAAGTCGTTGAAGGGGAGATAGCTCAGGACTGCAGCAGGGCTTCACCGGGATAGGGTAGTTGCAGCAGCCGTCATTCTCTCTGCTTCTCTTCGGTTCCTTGTAGTTCCAGTGGCAACTCTCTGACTTCTAGCCCAAGAGACCTGCCTTTTATGCGAAAAAAAACCCATTCACACAGCCTGGCTGTCAATCACGCAGCAGGGGGTTTCTCCAGCCCGGACAACTACCCTGGCCAATCATAAGAAAGTGCGACTTGGGTTTCCTAGGATACCCTGTGCAGGGGGTGACTACACCCCTCCCTCACATTCAGCTCACCTAGACACCCAGGCGCCTTGAGGAGGGCGTCTGAGCAGAAGCCTGCCAAAAGACAGTGAACAAAGAAGGCAAACCTAGTTTTCCGCGCAAAGTAAGACACCAGAAGGACTTTAACAAAAAGAAATGGCGAATAAACCCAACCCGAGCCAAACGAAAGACGATTTGGTCAAGCGGGTTTATGTTCGAGGCTAATATAATAGCCAAGAACAGTACCACGTTTATCTAATATAATCGCCGTAGAAAGGTTAGGGTAGATACCACTGCCACCAGCCAAGTATAAATGTTAAAAGAGCAAAACAATGCTCTAGGAGGTACAGATAAAAAGGGATACAAATTAACCCTTGCCAGTACTCCATGGAAGATGGGGTGTACTGGATCTGTGGTAGATTGACTAAGTAATGTTAATGGTAACTTTACCCTTTTCTGGGGGACGGTAGTCACCTCAGAAATGGAGTTGAGGGTAGTCTCGAAGACAACCCTGTGCCACGGCACTGAAGGTGCTGTTTGACACACACAAAGAAGAGGGCTACTGAAGTGGTGTGATTCAAAGTCCATAATCACAAAAACAGGTAGAAACACATAGCAAAACACAGGTAAGAGTGGGGGAAAAGCTCTCTCACTCTTACCAAGTGGAATCAAATAAACTCCAGAAGTCCAGCAAAGCTGCTGGGGGGCTCACTAGGTGAGGGAAATTAGCCATAGATGAGAAATCTCCCTAACAGTGATGCAGGGGAGTTCTGCTGGCTGGTAAATGTACCTCACATAAAGAAGTATAGAGGAGGTGTGTCGGGGGAACCGGCACTGAGAATTAATTACCCCTTACTACTACGATCCTGGAAAGCGATTGAACAGCCTATGGTCACACACACAACTATCTACATAACACCATTACTGCAGGGCATCTGCAGATACAAAAAGCCAAACACGTTAACATACATGAGACCAAAATTTAATGATATGTAAAAAGATTAAAAAGCAACTAAATTATACATCTATAAAGTACACAACAACAAGGTTACTGGTCCTTGTATTCATATTACACGATCATGGCAATAAAGAAAAAAGCAAAAAGGTAAAATGGATGCTAAATACACCCTATAATCCTGAAAACTGTTTTTTAAATGTCTAACTTTAGACATTTACTGAGATGTGGAATGTCGACATGTTTCGGCCATTGGTTGGATTGGACATTTTCTCAGGTGTCCATACAAAGGTGAGTATTGTGGCCATCTTCAGGACAGGTCGTTTCTTCACAGCAGGCCTTATGACTGATGTAATACTGACATCATGAATTTATTTTCACAGGGTCGAGTGTGACGAAAAACAAGTCAAAAAATGGCTTGTGGCAATTGTAAATGAAGGTTGCTTGCCAATGGTTCTGTGGCCAAGTTCGTGACAATATATTCATCCAAGTCAACGGGAAGTTAGTGATTGCCAGCTTCCGTTCACAAGCAAAAGCGTAAAAGGTGGCGGCGCCGTTAACCCCTTACCGCCTAATTACGAGGTCCCTTTACGGGTCCCTACCTTAACGGCTGGTTTTTACCAGCCATTAAGGATTGGACCCGCAAAGGGACCTTGGAGGTATTTACGGTACCGCAATTTGTGGTACCGTAACTACCACCTTCCCCATTTCGATTGATCCTTATGGGAGCAAAAAGGGGAATGGGGAAGGGCCAATGGTGAATGGGGAATTACCGCCCCGCCAACCTTGGAATGGGGCGGTAATTCCGCCATTCACCATGGCGGAATCGGTAAAATACCGCCAGCAACCATGGCGCTAATAGCGCCATGGTTACTGCTTGGGTCGTAATGACCCCCCAATGAGTCATTCAAGTTTTTGGTACAATATGAAGCAACGCAAAGAATCAATTTATCTGTGTGCTATGCCGTCAGCAGTCTCATGAGCTGTATAAAAGACGTATACCGCAGTGCTAGGTGTTCAGGGATATAGACAGTTGTGGTTCACATGTAAACAAACAAATGAGTCCATAGAGCTATGTGCTAGGTATGCAGGCACACACAGTGAGCCAGACCAGATGTGTAGGCGGCCGTGTATTAAACCATACCGATGTACGGCAACACAATGATTTAATGGAGCTGTGTGGCAAGGTGGACAGGCATAGATAACAGGACAAATGCAGTTTTAATGGTACGGATACAGACAGTAAAGGGAATCAAGTTATATGATAGGAGTGCCAGGGAGAATAAAGAGTAGATTCACCTTATCTGCACGTACAGTTTTTTCTGACTAAACGGTGGTGACACCAGGGACAGGGCCAGGGCATCAGGTGAGCAGGCGAATAGGAGGCAGCCTTTGCTGCTGCGATTCTCCTGGCAGCCCAGGCAGTGGATGCCCTCGGAGCAGGGCTTGAGAGATGGGAAGTGGGGACTGGAAAGGAGAAAGCCAGAAACAAACAAAGGACTAGGACAGCACACAGTGCAGTACAGCGGAAACCCAGAGAAAAAACAGACATTAAAGTAGCACAAAGAGGGCCAGTAACCTTACCTGGTGTCTGCTGTGCAGGATGGAACCAGAAAGGGAAAGCAGAACGAAAAGTCTGAGCACAAAGACATGGGTCAGGTGACTGCCTCAGCCAATTGCCATGGGTTGGGAAGGGAAAGGAGAAAGCCAGAAACTAACAAAGGACTAGGCCAGAGCGCAGTGCAGTATAGTGCAGAGAAAAACTGAAACATAATACAAAAAACAAAAAGCAGAACTATACCAAAGCATGCCAACACTCCTTACCAGGTGTCTGATGTGCAGGATGGAGCCAGATTGAGTGAATGATCCGCTGGATCCCACTTTGTGGAGGCTGTAAATTGAGCTGGATCCTTGTAGTACAATTGTTATATATTCTGGCGGTCACATCCTCGCCTGCTGTGAAGCGTTAGAGATCCTACTCGGTGCATTCTGGGAAGAGCAGTGGCCGTGCAGAGGGGACTTGTGCCCTGTTCATTTGCACACCCTGACTTGGCCCATTATTTCATCTTTAACAGTTTACAGTATACTCCAAATAAAACCACCTGCTGTTACTACTGACTGGCACACGCTTTAACAGATAATTCTCACACCAACTTTTGAAAAGTTGCGAATCCTCACAAAATTCCACAAAATATGTTAAGTGCTCCCTGTCACAGTTCTCCTCCCTGAACTGGGTTGTCCTTTTCAAGGTACTTGTGGATTTTTCCAGAACACCCCCACCCCCCCACTTACTGCGACGTGTCGATCACACAGAGGCCCTTACTATGGAAAGCAATGGTGTAACTTTGATGAAAATGTTGGGGGCGGGGGGGCAGGGATGACATCTAAATGAAAAGGGCCCCGGACAATTAAGTGCCACAAAAGTTGAGGGGAGAGCAAACACCCTTGTCCCTCCCCTAAAATAACGGCCATGATGTAAAGTATGGGGGATACCACCCTACCTTCGCCAAGGCGCCCAGTGAAAGGCGGACTAGCACGCCACAATCTAGAGTTGTCTGACCGAATTATATCAACATTTGCAGATATAATTAAACAGGAGGGTGGCAGTCATTACAGTGAGTTCCGCTTGCATAGGCGCAGAAGTGTGTGTGTGTGTTGGGGGGGGGGGGGGGCTGAGAACTAATTGTTCACTGCCCTTCTAAGTATTCTGATTGGACATTGTTAACCCCTCGAGCTCTGCGCCACATCCTGCAATCATCTGATTTTCGCAGGAAGGAGCTCCCGCCCTGCAGTCACCCGAGAGCTGCCTTTGAATGCATTAGCGCTGCTCCTGGAACCTCCCTCGCCTCATCCTCTCTGTGGTTGGAAGCAAAGGCCGAGCTTCGCCTCATCCGAGCTTCGCCTCATCCTCTCTGTGGTTGGAAGCAAAGGCCGAGCTTCGCCTCATCCGAGCTTCGCCTCATCCTCTCTGTGGTTGGAAGCAAAGGCCGAGCTTCGCCTCATCCTCTCTGTGGTTGTAAGCAAAGGCGGAGCTTCGCCTCATCCTCTCTGTGGTTGGAAGCAAAGACCGAGCTTCGCCTCATCCGAGCTTCGCCTCATCCTCTCTGTGGTTGGAAGCGAAGGCCGAGCTTCGCCTCATCCTCTCTGTGGTTGGAAGCGAAGGCCGAGCTGTTTCCCAGGAGGCTCCGGTAAAGGAAGCAGGACATTGCATTCCAATTAGATGGAGCTGATTACCAGGTCAACAGTCAGGTGAATGGGCTGCGGGGAGACCACACCTGCTGGTTGCCTCATCCCAGAGCAGCTGGTTTCAGGGTCGGGTCCCACTAGGGCTGTCTTAACCTTCTGTCTCAGTTCCTTTGATGTGTGTAAAACACCGAATAATGCATGTGCTCTTCTCTTCAGTCAGACAGAAAGTGTGGGATCCAGGCTCTGACCACCAGCAGATAACTGCATCCTATTGGCCTGCTTTCTTCTTCTCCTTCTCTCTCACTAGCCAATCAGCAAGCTAGAAAGTGAGGTTCTAATCACCTGAAAGACCTGCATTTGGAGCTTCCCTGTGTGAAGTGAACGCAGTGGGCACTGGCCAAGTAGAGTTGGACAAGCTGCATCACAGTAATCGCCAGGTGAGGCTGCCCCTCCACCCCCCCACCGCCAAACACAAAAGCTCTGCTAGTATTAGAGGCCTGACCTGACCATCAGGCATTACTGTTTGGTAGGTGACCTTCACACTCAGAGGCCCTTGACTTTGGGTCGGGAACACTAACTTCAGTGGCCCCCGGGTGTCACACAATAGAGACCGCTGGTGTGCGCTCTAATGCGGCACTAGACGGGTACCCCAATGGGAAAGCAACTAAAAGGCAAGGGTGCAGATTTAAAAATCTGAAAATACACCTGCAAGCGTAATCATGAAATGTTGCCGCTGTCTAATTTCATAAATTGATACAACGCTCAAATTAATGTGACTGAGAACTAATATTTTCCCCTAATGGAGGAGAGCTGGTGGGCGTTTTGTCTGGATGACTGTGGTACAATGATGACACACTTTTTTCTTCTTTTCTCGGAAGCAAACACGCTAGGTACACTTCTGTTCCCAGCACGTCCGCTTCCGATGGCCGCCATGGAAAGGGAAAACAGACTACGTTTTCCCTTTCCCGGCTGACATTTTTTTGATTTTGTTTTTTTTCTGCTTTGAAAAATGCTATTAGTACCCCGGTCTAACCGGCCGGAGTACTAATGGCTATAAGCCCCTCGACAGCGGGCCAATACCGCCCACGGTAATACCCCCAGGGGCATTACTTGGGGCGGTATTGGCCCGCTGTCTCGGGGCGTATTGCTACGGTAAAATGCATGCAAAATAACTGCTGAGTAAACACTTTTTGAAGCCTGCAAAAGCGTGTAATGCATAAACACTACCCACTTTCCTCACTTAATATCACTCTGTCACGCACACTCATGTTCCTTAATGCTATAGTAGTCATAACATCTCTCCTGCGCGCTATTCTGCATTCCTTTCCCTGTTATAAATGCAGGGCGATGTCTACCAGGATATCTTATGTTCTGCGCGTAAAGGCCCAGGACTTGTTTGTTACTTTAAACATTACATGGGACAATTTGAGATCTCTGCAAACTCCTCTACTGGTTACCAATTACACAACCCCAGACCCCTTGTCATAGTCACCTGCTTGTAGCTATTGCTTGACACATGCAAGCATCGTGTTACTATGCACAATGCAAACAACATTTGGCCACCTGCAAATAAAGGTGTTACAGTGTAAAGGCCCTGTGATGAACAGATAGTTAAAGCACCTGCTCAAGTGCGATCAGGGATCAGTTTTTACTGGGATGTATTTGCACGTACATTCCCACAGAGGCTTCTGGGACTTTCCTTCATATCAGAAGGTGCTATATGAACAGTCCTCCTAATATGGACGTGCAGCTCCTGTCCTGTACACGTGCACAGTGCAGCAGGAATAGCAGACGTCCTGCAGTCAGAGGAGGGAGGTACTCCCTAGAGAGGTGTAGCCTGTCTCCATGTCTATTCATGGAAGCTATAGAAATAACGCGAGAACATGGGATCTTATCTACCGGAGGAAGCTGGCCTGTAGCAGGAGTACTGGGTCTGATGCGGACCACTGGCATTATATTCCGCCTGCACTGTCTGCTGTCTCTCGTGAGTCAGTTCTTAAGTGTGTGTTAGTTAACGTGCAGGCTCTTAAGGTTTTCATTTAACTCAGGAATAACAGGAGTTGCTCCCTCCACACACACATCCATGTGGCAGGCTGGGTCCTGGGGAACTGGGGTCCTGGGGAACTGAGGGCGGGCGTTGCTCCCCAGGCCAGAGCCTGTCCATGCCACTGGCTACACACCACTACTATGGGGGGCTTCTTGCACCTACATGGGAGAAATGCAGGTGACCCACCGACCAATCCAAACGTTATTCGATCAAAAGGAAAATCAATATTTGCGAATATTGACTCCTGAGCCGAATAACACTTCTGTTAGGAGAGCTGGGCAACCTGCTGTTCCTTGCCTGTGGAAGTATTAACTCTACAGACATATTGCATCCTCGACAGCTACACCATGCAGCTCAAATTTATCATAACAGGTGTATTTATAGAGCGCACATTCTCACCCAGAAGGACATCTTGGCACTGCTGACAGATACAAGGGGGGTAATTCATAGAATTTAGCGCTCAAGTGGCGCACGCGGTTGGCGCACAGTATGCGCGTGCGAATCCCTGCACCAGCCGCGTGCGCTAAAATACATTTCCGCGCACAGCGTATTCATGGATTCCAGCTACCAAAACCAGTCGTGGCGCACAGTGGCACAGCGACCCTGCAGCAGCGCCAGTTACGCCCCCAAGAACGCCCCTCGCGCAGGGAAAAACGATCAAAATCCCAAATCCAGCGCAAAGGGCTGCGCTAACCCTGTACCAGCACGGCAAGCGGGGAACGTGTATCACAGGGGATCGCGGGAAGTTTCACATGCGATTGGCCCTGTGCGAGCAGGGTATGTGTATTACTGGGGTGCGTGGTAAGTTTCACACGCGATTTCAGCAGGGTACGTGTATTACTGGGGTGCGTGCGAAGTTTCACACGCGATTCGCCCTGTGCGAGCGGGGTACGTGTATTACTGGGGTGCGCGGGAAGTTTCACATGCGATTTCAGCAGGGTACGTGTATTACTGGGGTGCGCAGGAAGTTTTACACGCGATTTCAGCAGGGTACGTGTATTACTGGGGTGCGCGGGAAGTTTTACACGCGATTCCAGCAGAGTATGTGTATTACTGGGGTGCGCGGGAAGTTTTACAGGCGATTGGCCCTGTGCGAGTGGGGTACGTATATTACTGGGGTGCGCAGGAAGTTTCCCACGCGATTTCTGCAGGGTACGTGTATTACTGGGGTGCGCGGGAAGTTTCACACGCAATTTCAGCAGGGTACGTGTATTCCTGGGGTGCGCGGGAAGTTTCACACGCGATTTCAGCAGGGTACGTGTATTTCAAGGGTGCCGGGGAGTCCCACACGTGATTTGGCAGTGTGGGTCCTCCCAGGTGTTTCCTGTACACCCTCCACGGCCCCTGCAGGCAGCCCACACCACAGGGGACTACCCTGCATCCCTGGTCATGTCCCGCAGGCAGCCCACCCAACATGGGCATGACCCCCTAGCAAAGGCACATGTCTCCTTGCATTACTGATCACCAACTCATGTCCCCTTGCACCCCCACGCCCCAGCATTGCGGTGCACCTGCCAGCAGGCCCCCACTCATGTCCCACTCATGTCCCCCTGCACCCCCATCCTCCAGCATTGCGAGGCACCTGCCAGCAGGCCCCCACTCATGTCCCCTTGCACCCCACCCCCCAGCACTGAGGGGCACCTGCCAGCAGGCCCACACTCATGTCCCCCTGCACCCCACCCCCCAGCATTACGGGCACCTGCCAGCAGGCCCCCATTCATGTCCCACTCATGTCCCCCTGCACCCCCACCCCCCAGCATTGCGAGGCACCTGCCAGCAGGCCCCCACTCATGTCCCACTCATGTCCTCCTGCACCCCCACCCCCCAGCATTGTGGGGCACCTGCCAGCAGGCCCTGACACATGTCCCCCAGCCAACACATCATCACAATCTAGATCCCTGGCCCTTATGGGAAGCCTCCACATGCCAAACACCCACCCAAGTATTGCATCCACCCACTTCGAAATGCCAATTACATGATACAACCCCAATGGCAAGTATGTAAATGAACACATGTCCCTCACATACACACAATGGGTGTCAGTGAATGTCAAAACCCATATCATGATATGCATGAAACAAATTAGATGATACTACACATTAAAGTTTGATGAAAAAAATGTATTAAAAGCAACATAAATGGAATTAAAAATAAACAAACGACAATGGGAATTAAAAACAAAAAGCAGCATGTCTGTAAAATAATGAAAAACCACAAATCATTATCCAAAGGAAAGGTGTCCAAAGTCACAGTTCCAAGAATGAAATCCAAGGGCAAAACAAAAGTGAAAACCATTGCTCCATGGGGAAATCCAAAGAAAAAAGTAGCATCCAACAGTGAACTATATACAGATGAACAATCCAGGGTCCATGATCCCAACTGAAGAAATGAAACCTATCAAAAATACTACCTAATAAAAAAAGACTATATACAAAAATGTGGTCCATTGTCCTAAAGGTCCAAAATAAAGAAAAAACCAAAGGAAACCGAACACTATCTAACTATTTACAAGGGCAGCGGGCTAGTCTGACGGCTCACTTTTGGATGTCCCGGGCCAGGGCATCATCGAACTCCTGCTCAATATCCCGGAGGCGGTCCTCTTCCATGGCCCCGAGGGTTCGCAGGGACGATGACATCTGGAACTCCAGGTCCCTGCGAATGGCCTCAAGGCACTCGGCCCGCCTCAGGGCCCTACGCATGGAGTTCTCCGCCCTGACCATCGTGAGCCGTACTTCTTCCGCCCGCTGCCGCTCCGCATCTATCGCATGGCCCAACCGCTGCCACACGGAAGACACTTCCCGTCCAGGGTCCTCCTGCCCTCTGGTCGATGCCTGCCCCTCCGATGATGAAGGCCCCGAGCCATCATGGCTCCCACCTTGGTGCTGCTGCTGCTGTGCCTGTGCCCGTGCCCTGGCTCCTGCTGCCTGCACATCCTCCTCCAGCTGGGGTGCAGTTGTGGAGGTGGCCACCCCTGCTGGACGTCCGACTCCCGACTGTGGCAGGGATCTGTTGTCCACCAGCCTGGCCGCAGGGTCAGAGGCAGCTCCACAGGGCACCCAGGTGATACATGGGTGGGAAGATGGCATGGAGGATGACTGGGGCATAGGAGGTTCAGTTGAGGAGGGGGTCGGAACAAGGTCCAGGAAACGGAGGAATCCGGCCCTGGTGAACTGTCCCAGTGGGTCACCGCGGTCAATGAGCCATGCAAGAAGACGTGCAGTCTCCTCATGAAAAGACTGCAGGTCACCTCGCATGGCATGTTGACACAACGCCACCCCACCCAGGACAGGCTCAACCTGGTGCCGGATAGCCACATCTGCAGGGAGAGGAAGGACAGTTGGTGTAAGCCAATCCCCTGCCTGAGAACGGGTCTGGACGTAGGCATCCCTGCTGGTGCAAGATGATGCATTGACAGGATTGCACACAGGCACCTCCACGGCAGCCTGTGCTGCCTCCTGTCCCTGGTCCTGCACTGCACCACTAGCACCAGTGGAATCCCCACCTCCAGACCCCGTCTCTGTCCCTTGCACGGCCTCCTCCTCCACCAAACCCCCCACCAACCTGAATGACTCTGTGCCATCTTCCTCCGTTGGGCCCTGTGGGGTCCCAGCTGCCCCTTCTGCTGCCGAGGAGTCCAACTCCAACCTCCGCCTCTTGGACCTTCCCTCGGCAGCTGCGGCCTGGGACGCGGCACCGGACTCCTCACTCCCCGACGAGATGACAACCTGGGAGGGGATCCGGGCCTTGCGTCTCCGGCTGGCAGTGCGATCCCCGCCGCTGTGCTCCACAGCACCTTCTCCGCCCTCTTCATCAGTTGACGCTGCAGACAGGGAGAAATAAAACACAGGCATCAGGGCACTGTACGATGGACTCATCCACACATGACAGTTCCACATGAGTGGCATTGTCAAACTTCAGACATGGCATCACAATCCCCAACACACATATTATTTTGACTCACACACATGAGCTATTCCACAGCCATATTGCAACAGCCAGCACCATCCATACACATACAACAGCATGAGCAGCCAAAGGAGAGCCAGACATCACATGAAACACAGGGAGTGCACTACACGCCACCACACGTACACGCATGTGTACACCTCCGAC
Organism: Ambystoma mexicanum; assembly: GCF_040938575.1. NCBI lineage: Eukaryota > Metazoa > Chordata > Amphibia > Caudata > Ambystomatidae > Ambystoma > Ambystoma mexicanum. The sequence goes on along the minus strand of NC_090923.1, from coordinate 35,566,396 downwards.
AACTGTTGCATTGTTGAGATCGGCATCCATGTCACATCTGCAAATCAGTTTTCCACATATCAGGGTCACATGCATCCATGTTGCATCACTGTTGCACCCTTGTTCAATAGACACACATGCACATGTGCACGGTGCACATACATGCAGCTGGAACCAACATCCATGTGTGACACCACAACCATGCCAACTGGCATACACAGTAATCCAAACATGTGTGCTCACACATCTGCATTTGACTTGCATGCTTACCCACACATACACCATCCATGTGTCTCACACATGAAAGGATTTGCATGTGTCTGCCTCACAGCCCTGTACATACACATCCATACATGGCCCTAGAAAAACACATGTACAACCTGCACACTACTGGCACACTACCACACGCACAGCTTCCAATCAGGCACCCCTTAGCATCCGCTGCCTTCAAGAGGCGCCGGGCCTTGTTGAGGGTCCTGGACCTGAAGTCCTCCCAGCGCTTCTTGACATGTTAGAAGTCGCAGACTGCCACCCCCTCCGCGTTGATGGCAGTCACGATGTCAGTCCAGATCCGAGTCCGTCCTTCCTTGTTGGCACGGGAACTTCCAAAGAGGGCATCATACTGCCCCAGGACTTGCTCCACCAGGACACCAACTTCGGTGGCAGTGAAGCTGGTGCCCCTCTGCCTCTCTGGCTGGGGGTTGCCAGTGGTGCCAGATGGTGTAGTGCCCGACATGGCAACCCCAGAGGCAGGAGTGGGTGGCAACTGGGTCCTGGGGCTGGGCTGTGGAGCAATGGTATCCCAGTCAGGAGTCTTCTGTTCCAGCAGGGGTGGTCACAGCAACTGCACCCCTGGCTGATGTGCAGGCAGCAAATAGCAGGGCACGTGGGCAGCAGGCAGTCAGGCAGCAGCAGATGGCAGGTGGGAGCGTGCTCGGGGCTCTGGTGGGCAGTGATTCGGCCTTTTGGGAAGGAGCATGGTCTTCCGTGTGTTTTCGCGTGGCCAGCTTGATACGGAGTGATTTTGCACGTGAAAAATGTGCACGTCAGCGTGTAATTCGAGGAAAGGCCCTTAGCGCGTAAGCGTGTCAGCACGCATACGCGATTTCAGTGGACCAAGGCCCTTAGTGCATAAGCGCGTCTGTGACGTATCACGCACGGGCGTTGCCCTGGCAGGGCTTGAAGATCCCACGTGGATTTCCATTGCTCTGTACGTGCTTTCCGTGGGGTGCGGTGCGTGTGTTTTCAAGGCGTTGGGGTTCACATGCTATTATTTCACAGCGGGTGGGTGTTGGCTACGGGTCTTCTACATGCAGATGGTGAGTGGTACCCCGGTCGCCCAAGGCCTATCGCGTGTGAAACTTTCCGCGCACCCGCGAAATACACGTACCCCGCTCAATCGCGTGTGAAACTTCCTGCGCACCCCCGAAATGCACGTACCCCGCTCAATCGCGTGTGAAACTTCCCGCGCACCTCCGAAATACATGTACCCCGCTAAATCGCATGTGAAACTTCCCGCGCACCCCCGAAATACACGTGCCCCACTCGCACAGGCCCAATCGCAGTATGGGGCATTCATCATTGCTGTATATTGACACTTTTGCATTGCGCAGGGACACTACCGCCTGCCTTCGTGTGGCGGACGTGTTTCGGCTTGTGCGTGTCTTTGGCTGTGCGCGGCTTTGCCCTATTCGATTGCATGAATACGTGTGGTTCGAGTGCGTTTGGGAGTTCTGTCTGCTTCCCTGCAGTACATCCCCAGTTACGCCCTTATTTTCGCACGTTGTTCCCCATTCCGCGCGTTACGCCCCGTGTTCCGCCCACTTTCTGGTGTATGCGCCGAGGTTGTGCGCTTTCACTGTGCGCGTCACGCACGCCGTTCGGGATGTTGCAGTGACGTGTGCGCCATGCACAGGTTTGGCGCACATCCCGAGGAAAACACGCGCAGGGACTTCCATGAATCGCACGCGTGTGCCTGTTTTTTCGCGCTTGCACCTGCTTGCACCTGCTTGCGCCAAGATTTTCGGCGCACGTTTGTTCCATGAATCGGCCCCAAGGTGTTTATTCTTACCCAAATTAATGGTACTCATTTTATCAACCTCAGAAGGATAAAGGGCTGCGCGGGCCTGCCGGGTTTCGAACCTGTGGCCATGATGTCAAACACAGGCCAGGCCACAGACCGGCATAGTGCAACGTAGTCAAATGAGATTTAAATTGCCAACAACGCATTCTGGTAGCAAAGCATAAGGCTGCCTGGAGAGGGTGTAAGAGAAAAGACACACAGGACTCTAGACACGAGATGAAATGGATGAAAAAGCAAGGAACCTTTCGTAAGAGGAACACAATCAGAGCAGGAAAAGCCAGGGTTTTTTGGCGGGTAAAAAAACAGTCCCATGTCACCCGAGACCACCCCCTCTATCCCCCCCTGCCTGCCATTGCTGCCCTTCGCATCTGTCTCTACTACAAAACCCAAAGGAGAGCTTTAAAAATGTTTCTATTGCGCGCACAATAGAGGGCTGTACATTGGAACAACAATGGACATGTCCCATGCTTAGTGGGGGCCTCCCGTGCCCCAGGAAGACAGGCTATGGGACCCTGTGTGGTGGGGGCTGGGGGGGATGGCTGCCCTCCCAAGTTGGGTACCCATACATGACATGAGATGCATCCGTGGAGAAGGTGTACATGTTTGGGGGACGCCAAAGCGCCCATATGGGAGCGATTCGGCGAATCCCCGAACCTGTTCGCCCAGGCTGGCTTCTGCAGCACAACATTGCGCTGCGTCTGTAACATGGAAAAGAGCAAATAGCGATCCCCCCCAAGCATGTTACTTAAAGATGTATTGCGATGGAATGAAGCTGGTTGGGGCGTTATTTCTCCCAGAGTGATCGGGAATAAAGCAGGTAAGAGTTTCTCCTAATTTAGTCCTGACAGCAAGAAAACTGAGCGCAAGCACAGACGTTTTATTTCTTTCAATGTGTGCAATGAGAATCTAAATAAAAAGCGTCCCCAACTTTTCGATGTGGAATATGGGACTTTGAGGTTTAATGTGGCTGAAACATGTCTGGCGTTGCTTGTGGTCCCGTGCATGAGGGATATCACATATAAGTTTGGGCTGGTCTGCACCTTTCGCGGCAGCACCAAACCCAATATGCATAGGTTATGTTATTGTGATTTCTACCGCACACCGCTGCCATTTTCATGGTCTCCTGGTGACCAGGGGGTTCTGAAAAGGAAGGGGGTTGGAATTGTTTAGTTAGTGGGATTGAGAGGGAAAAGCACAAGAGAGCTTTGATGTGCATTTGGTAGCTTCAGTTCAGAAAAAAAACGTCACTGTGTTGGAATGTTTTTAGTTGATCAATGTTGTGCGGTATTTGGTAGGTGGTGGTATGTGGTTGTATGTGCGTCTAGGGTGTTTTGGAGAGTCAATAGAGTGCTTGTCATTTGCAGTGTTTTTGTTTTTATGGCAAAGGTATATGTCTGGTTTGTTCAGTGTTGGGTGATAAATATGCAGGGTATTACAGAGTTGTCAGTAGGGTTAGTTGGCGGTCGTCTGTGTCGTTTTCTGTGCATTGGTTTGATCCATTCTGTTAATCTTATTCTACCGTTTTTGGGGTTGAGTGTTTTATTTCTCTGGTGGTCCACTTTCAGAGTTTCTTATTGTGTTGAGTTGGTGGTTTTCCTTTGCTGATGTGCCCTCTTTAGCTTGGTGAGTTGGTGAATTTTAGGTGATCTTCTGTTCCTCGTATTCCCTTTGCGGGCGAGTTCCAAAGTCTCACCACTAAGCAGGAGAATGCTGATCCCCCGAATATGCGTTTTGTGTATTGTTTCAGTTCGAGGTGAATCTCGTTGCTGTGTCTTCGTGTTCATGTTGATTTTTCCCGTATGAATACTGCTTCTTGGCCGAGGATTGCTCTGTGTGTTATGGAGAATGTTTTGATGAAGATCTGTTTTTTAACTGGTAGCCAACACAGTGTTCTTAGTGCTAGGGTGATGGGTTCTCTCTTAGTGAGTCTGAGGAGTGGTCTTGCTGCTGTGTTCTGTGTTCATTGTAGTTTCTCATAAGGTATTCTGACATTCCATGATAGATGCTGTTGGCGTAGTCTATTCTTGACATGACGAGAGAGATGACAGCGAGTGTTCTGTGTGGGAATATGAAGAAGGGGGACTATCTTGATTGTGTGTAGGTGGAACTAGCATTTCCTAACTACTGTGTTGACTTGTGGCTCTAGTGTTAGTTCCTTGTCTATTAGTATTATGAGATTGTTGACCACTTTGGTTGGTTCTGGTGGGTTTCCCAGTTGGGTAGGCCATGCGATGTAGTGTTTATTCAATGGTCGCTGGGTGCCATGAGGATTTCTGTTTTGTCCACATTGAGTTTGAGGCTGTTGATGCTCATCCACTGGTCTAGTTCAGTGAGGCTGTTGTTGAGTGTTGGGTTTTGTTCTTCGCTGGCGTTGATTTTGCAGATATTTAAGTGTCATCTGTGTAGGTGTGATAGGTGAGCCCATGTCTTTTGATGAGGTTGATCAGGGGGGTCACATTTTATATGCACAGCCTTCAAAAAGTGGAAACATCACATAGAATCTACAATTGACCGTATGCTTATCAGTAGCGATCATAAAATCTCACTCTACTATATGGGATACCTTCCTGTCTAAGAGGGGAGCATTCATGGCCACTTCAAAGAAACAGTAATAAGGTGAAGCTGGACAAATAGATGGTGATTGGCCGTTCAGAAGTAGGTTGCATAGTATTGGGCAGAATCCTTCCATAGTAGCTTGCAAGCTCGGCTGACACAAGAAAATAATGATCGATTAAACTCAAACTGGCTTAATTGAACACTCATCCGCCATAGAGAATTGTTAAAATTATTTCATTTCGCCAATTAGTTTTCTGAAAATAAAAAAAACAGCCTATTTTCGTTGGATTTATGAATTTATTCCTCCAATGCGTTTGACACTGGCACTAAAATGTTATAATAATAGTTTTTTTATAATGCGATTAATACCCAGAGGTTTGTAAGCACGGACCTGGGGATCGAACCTGTGTTGCTCTGCGTCATCCTGCTTCCAAGGCGAGCGCCTTGCTCCTGAGCTATCCTCCCGGGTCCCAGCCACTGGTTGATATTATGTGGTATCAACATTCCACTGTTTGAATGAATCATTGCCTTTTGTTCTGATGCATTGGTCAAACTCTGCACTGGCCATGGCTGGGAGTGTACACTGAAATGCAAAACAAGAGGCAGCATATTGGCTCCCTTCTTGTTTAACATAATGAGAAAGTCAAGACACTTGTCTGAGCTGCATTATAAACTTGTGGTAACATGCTGGTTTAGGACTGTACCAAACTGTGAATGATCTAAGAGAAGATCAAACACCTGGTATTATCTGGCTCACTTGGTTGGAGGTGTTGGAATGCACACGCCGCGGCAGGGGTGGGTGCAGGTGGGCACGAGATTTAGTGGATGCATTTAGTAGGGCAGTTGGGGCTGGCAGAAGCAGCAAGCAGATGGTGGGTGGTGGCTGGCGGTGGTTGGAGGATGAGTACTCATGGCAAAGATCTCTACTCGAGGTGGAATGCATCTGTTTTAGCTGGGGGCTCCACCTCGGGCATCAACCCACTTCTGGCTCAGGCAGGGATCAGGAGGGAGGGGGCTTTAGCTGGATGGGGCACAGCCTGAGGTGGACTTTGCAAGGCATTTGGTTGGGTGGAGATTGGAGGGGCTGATGCCTATCCTTTATCCCCGCCCCTTCTTTATATACGCCTACTTTGCTTACTCTTTAAAATGCTTAATTTATTTTACCTCATAAGCATTCATATACTTAGGACATGTGTCCTCAGTGTTGGACGCCCTATTTATGTAGACCTTTCGTAAAGACAGTACCCGTCCATTGGGATGACAGCGATCAATCATGGCCAGGATATATGTAGGATAGCCCGGGCACATCGCGAGCCCCTCACGCGCCCAGACTTTACGTAAATACTTAATATACAGCAACATACACCTTCTCATCCTCCGCTCCAGCATTTAGTTCAACACATCCCTCTCTTCTTATAGTACACCGTTTATTGGTCAATGTATCCTAAGCAGACTAAGGACCGGCCCTCCCTCAGGCACCGTAACACTGACAAGGTTTACACGCTTTGTGACTTCTTTGGTGGTGAGCGGGCATTGTAATGAAACAAAACAAAAAATAATAATAGTAATAATAATTATCATAATAATAATACACAGACCCTCCTAACTCTCTCTCTCTCTCTTTCTCTCTCTCTAACTCACTGTCTGTCTCTCTCGCTCACTGTCTCTCTCTCTTTCAGTGTCTGTCTTTCTCGCTCATTGTCCCTCTCTCTAACTCACTGTCTGTCTCTCTCCCTCACTGTCTCTCTCTCTCGCTCACTGTCCCTCTCTCTAACTCACTGTCTGTCTCTCTCGCTCACTGTCTCTCTCTAACTCACTGTCTGTCTCTCTCGCTCACTGTCTCTCTCTCTCTCGCTCACTGTCTCTCTATCTCTCAGTGTCTGTCTTTCTCGCTCACTGTCTCTCTCTCTCGCTCACTGTCTCTCTCTCGCTCACTGTCTGTCTCTCTCTTTCGCTCACTGTCTCTCTCTAACTCACTGTCTGTCTCTCTCGCTCACTGTCTCTCTCTCTCTCGCTCACTGTCTCTCTATCTCTCAGTGTCTGTCTTTCTCGCTCACTGTCTCTCTCTCTCGCTCACTGTCTCTCTCTCGCTCACTGTCTCTCTCTCTCTCTCTCTCTCTCTCTCTCTTTCTCTCTCTCTCTCTCTCTCTCTCTCTCTCTCTCCTCTCTCTCTCTCTCTCTTTCTCTCTCTCTCTCTCTCTCTCTCTCTCTCTCTCTCTCTCTCTCTCTCTCTCTCTCTCTCTCTCTCTCTCTCTCTTTCTCTCTCACACACACACCCTACAGTTAACCGATGCTGCAATGTGGCCTGTGGGACTATGGCAACAAGCTGTCAGCCAAGGCTGAGGGATACGGCTGTGTGACCTCAATGACACCTCGCTGTCCATGCTCTACTACCCAGCCTAAGGCTTGCACGAGGCTGCGCATTAACAGTCATTTTTAGATTTCAAGGCACTAGGTCTTACAAATAAACCCAACATAAATTCTGGAAACAAAACGGCTAGAGTCTTCTTCCAAGGTTTGGCGAGATTCGACATAACCTCCATTCTCCATAATACTAGTTGAAAACATCCTGAATTAAAAAAAGATGTGAACATCTACTCTTTATAAGGGTGTCTGGACCAGGGGAGCTGTCAAGAGACAGATGAATGCGACATCTATAGCATCGGCCCCTCCCCCACCTCTATACTGTAGGAATGAGAGAAGCGCATCAATCGTGGTGTCTGTCCCCTCTCTGCCGCCATACCGCGGGCATGAAAGATGGTACTCACTAAGACAACCCTACCACCCTTACCCGGAGTGATCGAAGAAGAGATGAGTCTGCAAGCTCTAGCAGAAATTAACATGCTGTAACCAAAGATGACAAAAGCAAGTGACATCATTGCCGAAACTGACACATGTAGGCACATTAGACGCAAAGTACATATGCATTCACCTTGAAGTTAGATGGACACTAGGTAAAACTGGATTTAGATACAAATAATGTTCTTGTATTAAATAGACACTAGGAAACATGTACTCAATATATATAATGAAACACAAGATGCATGAGAATAGAAATAATGCTTGCTTAATGCAGAAACGCAACAATAATGAGTAGCCATTTTGTGTAAAATGGACCAGCCATTTTGTGTAAAATGGACCACACAGCCACATTCGAGTGAATGGGAAACATCAAAGAAGCCTCAGAGCTTCAGAAAGAATAGACTTGCTGAATCAGCTAAGAACACGGATCCGAGCAGACCAGAAAGTAGTTGCCCAACTCCTGCCAAGGTCACGGTAGAAAAGGGAGGCTTGGACCAGCACTGAGGAGAACAGAAGATAACGATTCCCAAGAGCAAGGCACATTTCTTTTAAGATTGAGTAAAAAAACAAACAGCCCTTGAAGACCAGGGGCTCAATAATTAAGTCTTAACATAGGAAGAAGAATAGCTCGAACAAGTCTATAGTGGAAGGGAAGGGTAAGGACACCCACATTAATATGTGTTAAAATCCTACTAAAGACAAGCATGATAATTCAGGACGCTGTCTCCTCACACGTGCCTTATAGTTGGAGAACAAGGGCTATTCATTAAATCCAGACACAGATACACTGAGGCCTTCAATCCCCTCGGATTCTCAGAACAAGGATACAAGACAAAGCCCAATACAAAGCCAAGCATCCTGGCTCGTGGCCTAGGGAATCAGAGAAGGTGTGTTATAATTGCAAAAAGTGGCACCTTCATGTCGCTTCCCCTGCCAATATTGGTACTCGTGCTTATGACCTGCCAAGTAGTCAAGGTTGTCGAAGTCAATGCCAACCAATCCCCATCCTCAATTAACGCTGTCCTATAATTGTTGCACTAACCAATCCAGTAGTATAGAAATGGTATGTACTCAGTGCTATCAATGTAGAGGTGGTCTCAGGTGGAGCCATCAGATAGGATGTGACCAATGAAAAGACTACCCCTAATGAACCCTATATATAGATGACTCCCCTAACCAATCCCAGCTTCCCGTCGGCCTTTGTTAGATGTGACATCAGTTGTGATGTATTTTATGCTCTTAAGCTGTTGTCAAACTCACGACAGATGAGAGTTTGGAGATTTTTGATGTTTATTTATTTATTTATTTTAATTCTTATATTGCGCAGCACACCCATGGGGCTCAATGCACACATACAAATATACAAGGTGAGCAAGACATGATCATGAGAAAAACAACAAAAACAAGACAAACGGTAGGGCCGAAAAGAATTTATCCACGGTCCACTATCAATTTCAAATCGGAGGGTAAGTTAAGGAAATTGTTACAGTTTGCATGGAAAAAAGGGAGATTACTGTGACCACAGTCAATGACTATACAGTCCCTGTTGGCTTGCGTACACGACACCCCCCAACTTCATCCTATGCAAGAGGTTCTGATCCCATCCTCTGACAATCCCTGGTACAATTGTTTCACAAAGCCAGGCCAACACCGTGTTCCTGAGTACCTCTCTGGGTTCCGACTTTGCTGGTGGCAATACGTTGGTGATAATAATGTTTCTTGGATCTAAAACCAGCTCTCTCAGTGACTTATCTGCAATATGTGGCATCTCAGATTACCTGAGTCGAGCAGATCTAAAAGGGTGGGGTTTAAGTTTAGTCCAGACTCCAGGAACAGCACACAAGGAGGCCGGGCCAGGATCTGTATCCACCAGAACCAGCCCCTTCTGAGCTGGCCTGTCTGAACCATCAGAAGTGGAGGCTGACATAGATGGGTCAGAGGATTGTAACACATCTCCCACCATTGGTGCCGGCGTGATGTTCGGCACACCTTATGTAGTCTGGGTATATATTTATCCTCAACCACAGGGGGAACCAATTCCTGCTGAGAGGTTTGGCAGCCCATATTCACCATACCAGAGGTCCAAGAAATGTTAGTTTGACAGGATGTTCCAGTGTGGCACCTTTGTCCAGTGACTCCAGCCATGCACAAAACTCATTGGAGTTTCTGCATTGTAACTACAGCTATACACAAAACTCATAGGAGTTTCTGCATTGTAACTACAGCTATACACAAAACTCATAGGAGTTTCTGCATTGTAACTACAGCTATACACAAAACTCATAGGAGTTTCTGCATTCTGTTCATTGCTGTCCTTGTTTACTATTGATTGTTAATAAAACAGCACTTTGTCATTTACTTTGACTCTTATGCTTTTCCTCATGGGATTTCCCTGCCTACCAGGTCTGCTAAGGGCTGGTACTTCCCACACCACCATTACAGATCGATGAATCACAATCGAATGAAAGACATTCATGACTCTGTCCTGTTGTCACAGATTCCATGACTCTGTCCTGTTGTCACAGATTTAAAGACTCTGTCCTGTTGTCACAGATTTCATGACTCTGTCCTGTTGTCACAGATTTAAAGACACGGCACACTCCAGACTAGGACTATTTCCACTGGTGATGAATGTGGCCCACAATAAAAAAGCTTTTCATTTATTGATTTCGGATTCTGCTTTGAAATGGAAGCCAACCCGTCTCACACCCCCATTGCCAAACACCATCTGTCGCAATAGACCATGAACGAGGCCAGTGTGTAATAATACAATATTTATTTATTTTCAAATTCAAATTCAAAATCAAACCAATCAAATATCGGGCAGAAATCACCAGTGGGGTGATAAAATGCAGCAAAATGTTATGATGCACTTAATATACCTTCTGACATTAACACGGAACTTTAATGAATATGGAAGCAAAGTCACTTATTGGACATACTTATAGATGGCACACTGTTAAGCACTCCCCCTGCAACACTCCCCCAAACACCTATTGGCTAAGTTTTGAGTGGGTGGAAAAGAGAAGCAAGGAGTCAGAAATATCAGGGAAAAATCAGATTGGAAATTCGACCTACCACCCAGAATGGGAGGACAAAACTAAATGAAAAACCCTTGAAAAAGTAGCAAAATGGCACTCAGAAATCACTGGATAATTAGAGGTTAGTTTGCATGTGCGGTAGAATGGATAGGACAGGATTTGGTGTGGCTGTACTAAAGGCAAGAAAGCGTACAAGCTACTAGGCAGGGAACTACAATAACATGAATACAGGTAAGAAAATCGACTTAGGGAAGGAAAGCAAGGCAGCAAAAATCACACGTGGCAGAATTGCAATTTCTTCTTTTTCACAGATTTAAACCAGCAAACAGCTAAGGAAATGAGTTAAAGAGTCAAATCGAAAATCGGTTTCTCTGATGGGGTACCAAGGCACATAACAGGTAATATACTAAAGTCAAAGTTGACTTTTTATGGGATGACAGTATGGGTTTCTTTATAGGAAAGGTAAGTCGGATTTTATAAAGAAAACAATTTCACGGGAAAACTCGGTTTTGTTAACAGAATGATTTGTTCTACTGCGACTATGTTTTAGTGGCTAGATTATTAAAGAAAGACACTGCACGCAAGGAGGTTAATTTGCAATGTTAACTAATTCACCCCTTTATATGGGAATTCATTTCTTTATCTCACAATGGTACTAGGGAATTACACAGATAGCTGAAATGATTTGGGAAGAAGTACGCTAACACATGGAGACTAAAGCAGATTCTTCTAAGGATAGGATAAACAGAGGATGCTGACAATTTATGGAAATTACTAGGGTTTCTTATAGGATTTTTTATAAGGTTTGGACAGAATTGCATTATAACAGAGTAGTGTATCCAGTTTTGGTGCTGGGGAGGTTGATAATTACAAAATGCACTGGAGGTGGGTTATTGGGATGGCTTAGCCAGGTCTCTGGCCCGCAAGCCAGGGTCTGGTCACGGGCAGCGGCTGGGCTCTCCCTTAAGGGAACAGTGGGGCAACAGGGGTCTGGTCACTGTGGGCAGCTGGATGCATCAGCTGAGCAAAGACAGGTCGGGTCAGTGGATTCTCCCAAAGGGATCAGCAGCCTTTCCACCATTCCCCCTGAATTATTGGGATTTTTGTAGGGTTTAGTTCTGGATAGGAGGTTCTGCCTGGATAGGAGGTTCTTGATCTGGATCAGCTACCTCTGGGCCTGGCTCTGGAGTCTGGAGTCTTGCAGAGTGAATTTTGAATGTCTGAAGGTCTGGATTTTGAATGTCCTGAATCTCCCTAAGCCTCCTCCTTATAAAAGCAGGATGACATCAGAGAATGTTTTACAACCATACCTTTTGGATGGGATAGGTCAGGCTGGGGATGTCGCCACCTCAGGCAGATTGGTTCCAAGGAATTGACATCAGCTTAAGTGTGGGTGTTTTATGACTGTCTTTGTTTCACTACAGTTACTTTTACCAAAATAAGTTATGGAACAAAACCCTTATATTTACAAACGTCACCATTATAAAAATCAGATAGGCAAATACCATATTTTACAAGGAATATGCTGGTTCAAAAGCCCAGACGGTGCGATGCTGCTTCGCCCTTCTGACACTTTTTTTCAGTTTCTATGGAAAACATTTTATCTAAAATTCTACAAATAGCTACTCATATTCCTAACAGTGTCGGGCATATTTCCATATTTGTGCCATTTATGCTTTTCAAAGAAATGCCTTTTTTACTTTCATTTGCGTCCACCACATGTCAAGAAGACCCACATGGTCTTATTTTAATGCAAAAATTACATGAGAACGGTCATAATTTCACATTACTACTTCCTTTAGATTACTAAAATGAATGCCTTAATGTAAAAAGTCTTTAAAAACAAATGGGCTGGATTTGTCCCCAAATGTAGGCAGTCTTTCCGACCACCAGCCAAATATCTTCCCTTGGTCAGGAAGCAAGGAGTCCTAATTGGTCCTTTTTGTCCCTTTCTCCTTACTCTTTTTTTTTTTTTAAATTGTATTACAACTGAAAAATCAGTTTTTCACAAATACAAAATCAGTAAAACATGTCCGTACATGTAATCTTAATAAAACATCGATAAAAAGAAAAGTAAGTCCATTATTCCAGTATACATAAATATTTCAGAGACAAAAATAAACAGAAAAACAAAAAACCAACATATCCTTAATTCAAACAAAGATACAAAATTAAAGACAAAATGGAGTAATACATAGAATCACCATATTATTAATATTTACATGAGGCATTATCAATGAATCCAGATGATTTCTAGACCCTTATTACATTTAATGTCAAAGAAGTATTGTGGCCTGCTGTTAGTCTGTCCCAGAACATATCAGAGATCATACATCTGTCTACAAACTACAGTACAAACCGCTGCAAGTACTTTGTTCTTACCTCCACAGTTCCCCCACATTCCATCAATATGTGTTTTATGGACTGTCTGCGCAGATCCTCACATCCAAGAAATAAGGAATCTGCTTCCCTGCCTTGCCCCCATCTGCTCAACACCTCCACAGTGTGATCCAGGATTAAGCGAAATCTTAGAACGTTTTGACTAACACTTCGATCTGGAAACTTTCGCAGATATTTTGTGACAAAGCCGATTTGCTTATCATATGGTGACAGTGCAGCAGTTGTTAAGGAGCGTATGGATCAGTCCATCCGCATTAAGGCCTGCTTAACCTTCTTGTGATTACATATGAGTGTTTCTACGTCACTTTCACAGTCTATCAATACACATAATACCAAGTTCTGCAGGTTGGTCAAAACCATGGAACAGGATTTTCCCAGATATTCCCGTAATTCCTAATACAGGGAGTTAGCTTCAGGAGTCATGATATTGCGATATAGTGAAATCAACTTCCACTCTACCTGTGCTTTAAGGAATCTTAGGCCTAGCTCATATCTAAGACTAGCCATGGATAGGCTTTGGGAAAGGTCTAAAGCGTTCTACCAAATTCCTCCCTCAATTCTTTGCCAATCCAGATTCCAAGCTGTGGGTTTAGGTTCTATCCCAAAGATGATTTCCGGGATCACTTTAGCTGTGTAAAACTTTATCAAGGGCATGATGGAAACCTTACAATATTTCCCCGATATTTTTTTCATTTCGGCCGTTAATTGTGCAGCTTTTTGACCAATGTCTTGTCTTATCTGCCCCATCGTAGGGGAAGAATACACTGTAAAACGGAGATAAACCACCTCCGCTACCACTGGAAACTTTTGATCGCCCAGAGTCCAGACAAATGTGTGCCCTTTCATACCACTTCTTCTAAAGGCTACTATTTTCGACTTTGCTGGGTTCATAGAAAGATCATTCGATTTTATGTATCATTCTAATGCATTTAGCAGACGCTGCAAACCTCTTCCTGTGCTGTCCAGGAGGATAACATCGTCCGCGTATGCCAGCCTTTTAATCGGATTGCATCTGACTTTTGGACTAGCTAAGGCTAATTCTTACCATGTTTTTCTTGTGTAACGTGCCAAACATGGACAGAAGAGATTCAGGAATTGCCCAGCTATCTAATTTGGGCCATAGCCGATCCCTGTTTACCAGGTCAAAAGCACTTGATAAATCTATCAATGACCCGAAAAGTACTGCTCTCCATTTTACTCCCATTTTATCACTTAAGGTCGCCAAGATTAGACCGTTTAATGTTGTTGAGAGGCCTTTCCGAAAGCCTGTTTGTTGTTTTCATAAGATTTATTTTGTTTAGCCCAATTTTCCAAATCCTTTAGCAAAAGGCTTGCAAAGAGTTTACTCTCGACATTCAAGAGGGTGATAGGTCGGTAGTTTGTAGGAACTGTTCAATCACCCCTCTTATGAATCGGTATAATTATCGAGATTTTCCAAGAGGAAGGATATACTCTGCTCTTCAAACTTTCTCTAAATAGCTGTGTCAACAGCCATGACACGAGGTCTGTGTTACACTTCAAAACCTGCTAGGTCAAGCCATTGGAACCAGCCGGTCAGGAGGCTAATGTCTAATTTATTAATTCTACTTTGTCACTCTGCCCAAAATCTAGAGACCAAGAAATGTCTGGGATTACAAAGATTGGTCCCCCAGATGGTTTATGATATTGAGTGGACAGATGATTAATCCAGGGCTAAGGTAAAACAGGAGTAGAAGTGTACCAAACTGTGCTACACTGTTAGAAAATCATTTCTATACATATTCTAAATTTTGATCATGTGCTTTGCTCAGTAAGACAAGGGTAACATTCTTGTCCACAGAATATACTAGACGTGATCATTAGAAATCACAATTACAAAATTTTAAATGGATCTTCTTTACAATATTCTTACAATAAAATAATGTCCTTAATATAAATGTTTTTTTCTACCAAGAATACACACTAGGCCTCATTACAAGTATGGGGGTGCAGTAAATAATGACAGTAAAATGGAGGGAACGTCATTACCACCGCATTATCGCACTGACATAGCTCTGTTGGTAATTCTGCCTAAATCTCCGTATGTGGGGAGTAACACCACCGTACCACCATTTGTAATCTGGCAGGAATTTCGGCAGGCCAGGTGGTGGTTACGGTAAATCCATTTGGTGGAATTCTGGTGTGTTCACCTCCGAAATACTGTCAACCCTATAATGAGGCCCACTATCATCTCTCTCAAAATGTTCTTCTGTTTTGGAAAAGTGTCAAAATCAGATTAAATCCAATGCCCTGTTTCTTCTGGTGCAGGAATGGAATGTTTATGTTTGCGTGCTGACCACTGATTGGTTGGTGTTGTTGCTGGTCCTACACATTTGTTGTATGTAATAGTATAACATAACACATACAGTTGCAGACACTGCGTCCTGGGCCTCTGATCCCTTTGAAGGTCTGTCAGAAAGTCAGCACCACCCCAGAGCCTATGCAGGTCCCCCTTTTCGCCATTCCTATTAGCATGCACCCTAAGGGAGATGGTGACATTCTTGTCCTGGGAGGATAGCTCAGCGGCAACGTGCTCCTCCAAGACGACACAAAGCAACACAGGTTTGATCCCCGGGTCCGCGCTTAGAAACCTCTGGGTATTTAAGTGCGTTATAAATACGCAACTAAGACAAAAAAAACAATTACGCAACAACAAAAAAAGAGTTCTTGTAACAGCGCCTCGATGCCCGCGGGCTTTGTGAACGCTTTCAAAATGCAAAATAAATAAATACATTCTTGGAGGACACACACAATGACAAAGAATGTCTCCAAATATGAGGCCAGTGCCCACCTTGGGGGAGGCCTCGTTTGGCGCTGCTCTCATTCTACTTTTAATTATAACCTTGTGCAGGGTATCTGTGTTTTTCTCTGGTTGCACTGCTGTCGGCAATGGCTGGGGTTATCTGGAAAATGCACACCTAGCATTGTGACCTGTGTGCACAGAGAAAGAGAGAGAGGCAGACAGAGAAAGAGTCAGTGCATGGTAGCCCGGGGACAGCTAGCAAATACATTTGGGCAATAAGAAACTGGCATCCCAAATGTACAAATGGAATAACAATATAATTGAGAATTACAGAAACTGGCATGGCATTGTGTTGAACTGGGGCCACTGCTACTAAACTAGCACTGTTAACATTGGCAAAGCACTTTGGAAACTGATTGGATGGTGGGTTGCAGGAGCACCCTGGCACATTTGAGCCCCGGCCCTGGCATTCTGGTACCTTGACCCTTACATAGTTTGCAGCACCCTGGGGAATTTGATCAATACCCTGGTAATATTGACACAAGTTGCACACTTAGGCACACGGTATGTGCAAGAACTGTTTGAGCAAGTTCATGAGCCACTCTTTGGCAAGGAAACTTGCTGGTGTTAGTGACAGTCCTCGGGTTATTTCAGCAAGACTGAGGTGCACTTTGGAAGGAGCTTTGCTTATGGTGGCAGGACTCTATACACGATAGAGATGTTTATCATTCATGTTGTTGTTTCCTGTTGCGACTCTGCCTATTGTGTTGTCTTTTTTCTATTTCTAGGCACTGCTACCAGGAAGGGTTTCTCAGCGCTCAAGCCCTTTCTGGACCCACCGCCGATTCATCACGGAACAAAAACTAAAATGTCTCATGAAATAAAATGTATTCCAGCTTCTTTCGGAAGAGAAGATGATCGTGAATTTCTCGCAGTGTCAGTGGGAGGTTGTTCCACTGTTTCGCACGCAGTATTTATTGCACGAGATCTACCAAGGCATCTGTTTACATGTGTGGCCTGTTTACAGACATACGGTCTTTCAAGTACAAACGAACTGAGGGTTACATTGTCTTGTGAATTAAAGTAAGTGTCCTACATTGATGGTGAAGTTTACAGGGAGACGGTGAAGATTCTGAGGGAGTGATATGACCCCACTTATGACCTTTTTTTTAATGATAGGAACAGCTGTATTCTGAAGGCTTCGAAGACACTGGACGTCCTGTACGGTTGAGGCAATAAACAGGGCATTGCATTAGTCCCTTCTGGCTCCCGTTATGGCCCGCTGTGCTCAGATAGCAAAGGTCTTAAGTGTCGCAAAAGTGGGTCGTGCAGTATTGCTAACATGGCCAGAAATCGCAGGGGGCCGCCTTTCGGCAGGGGGTGTTTCAGGGCGGAGAATGCTCTCTGTGGGTGTATCGCTTCCTCCCAGGATCCCTGCTACAGTTCCCAAGAACACTCTTGCCGGGCGCCATTTTCCACGTCAGTAGAATATCTCGAGTTTCTTCTCACCCTTCTGGAATCCAACATGGCTTGAGACATGAAAGCCTTGCTTGATCCCTCAGCCAGGGTCTCATGCTCAGGGGGGTGACCCCCTTTACTTCACCCAAAAAACCTCTTCTGCATTCACTTCCTCGTGAACCTACTTCCTCTTGAATGTCATTGTTTTTGCTTTTACTCTGTGTGGGTATTCACATCAGCAAGGTGGTGATGGATACGTTTATTGGGGTTAGATGGTTAGGCTAGGGTTGGGATCAAGAGGGCAGTAAGCGGAAGCATGTGGGTTAGAAAAGAGGTGGGGCTGCCGGGGGTCTTCTCCGTAATATCGAAGTGAAAGACAGAAGAAGTAAAGGTATGAAGAGCAAAAGTCCCAAACGGAATGTGTGGCAAAGTCAATGCAGAAGAGGTCATGTTCAGGTGGGGAGTCACAGGCCGTTTTACGGTCATCTTATCAGTCCACTGTTCTTCAAGCTCTACTCAGGGTGGGGGTAATACAGAATGATATTGAACTAGGAATTTATTTAGCCCTAGCTCTAATACCATGCTAAATTTGACTCGTAGCAGTGTAGTTTAGGTAACATGGGCCCTGGTACTCACTGCACAGCAGGGATGCTCACCCATTTTTGCTGTCTTCTCATCGTAGTCTCCATGTAATTAACAGCAGCACGAGTTAATCCCTGGCTTTCATCTAACCTCATGCTAAACCTGAGATCCTCCAGCACACGGTTCAATTTGTGGCAAGCGTTTAGGAGTATCTGAGGTGTGAAGGGGTAGGAATGGAGACTAAGGAAGGGTTTTGGAAAGCAAGATGAGGTTGAGGGGTTTGAAAAGGTGTGCACAGGTTATGGAGGGTGACCATGGTGAGGGCCGCGACAATGGGCAGTTTGAGGCGATGTTTTTTAGTTCAAAGTTTCTTATTAGTATAGTAGAGACTTTTGTGGGTACAGAGTCGATGAGGAGGTCAAGAGCAGGAAAGAAAGAGGTCTGGTGTTTAGAGTCTGGTAGATGAGGAGTTTTGGCACTTATGAGGTGTACAGCAATTCAGAAGTGGAGAAGCTCTAATATAAAGAGGGCTGCACCACAAGCTCTTACCGTAGCGTTCAGTCGAGAAGCGTAACGGCCAGCCAGACCGAGATTTAGGACGGTTCAGGATTGCACTGGTCATGTTTCCCAACGAGCAAAGGCCGTAATGCAATTAGCTCTGTGCGCCATTATCTGGTGTGCTATAGATTTTCGCGACTTTCCTGCGTGCGCTCCTCCAAAGAAGAAGATGGGCACAGGAAACAACAGAAGGAGCTAGTCCCTTTACTCTTTCCATGGACATACCAGGAAGAAAAGAAAGGCACCAGAGCGGAGAGTTAAGGTAAGTGGGAGGTGGAGTGCCAGAGGAGCCGGAGGCTGAGGGAGCCGGTTTACAGGTGGAGTGGGGGCGGGGTTAGGTGGGGATCTACCGCCTGTGGCAATGGCAAAGCAAACCAATATGGCAGACCAAGGGAGAGGTGCTGGAGGCCGCCCTGAAACGTGCTTGTGTGCCTCACCACCTGACTGGCTGGCACCTTGCCCTCTGGTGCAACTAGAGATTGCTTTGGAGCACAGCACAACATCTGATTTACACAAGCTGTCACTCAGGAAAAGGCGCTTAGCTGACCTACAACACTTTCACTCTGCTGACATCATGGCAGTCGGATTCCGACGTGTTACGAGGTCGTGGTGTGTGGTGTAGTGTGGTGTAGTGTGTTAAGGTTACATTTGTATATTGGGGAATTGCTATGTTTGGAGTGTTGGTGCCTTAACCTTGGCATTGCCAATGTTTGCAGAGTTTACATGTTGTTACCTTCGGATTATTTTTACCTTAATGTGGGACATTTTCTAGACTGCAACTTCTTCTGTGACAACCCGTAACTCTCTCAGAAAATATTTGTCCACCGATTAAAAGCCCTTTCATTTTTTTTGTGACTGTTCATTCTGCATGCAATGTCTGCATAGAAACACATTCATGGAATTTTTTACACAATGCAAAGTGACTTTGCACTGCTGAAAAGTGTCTTTGCACAGCCGACACAAACCCTCATTCATGTAACTTTGCAAAATGTATTTTTGCAGTGCAAATCAGTGCAAATTCATTGTGTACTGCAAAAATGACTTACAAAATGAGTTTGCACTGTGCAAAAAATGCCATGAATCGGGCCCTAAGCATGTGTTTCTATGCATACATTGCGTGAAGAATGAGCAGTCACAAAGGAAGTGGTGGATTAGGCTTAACCAGGCAGAGGTGGGCCTGTCCCTGTGGTCTGCGAATGAAATTGAGCACTGGCTGGCAGAGCTTGCCACTAGCACTGGGACAGCGCCACAATGCCTCAGGGCAGTTGTGTGCTTTATCAATGTAAATAAATAAATAAATAAAGAGGGGCAAGACAATTATAAGGTCTGCTAAATTGACTACCCACTGCTATGATCCTGAAATCAATATGGTAAAAAGTTCTCTTAGGAAACAGCTGTGAGCCTTAACCAACTCTGGTGCCTCTCCCTCGTCTCTGAAATGTGAGTCCGCCAGACTAAAGAACCAATAGAGAAATTGGGTGGGGAGCAGGAAAACGGAGGATAGGATTGGTAATTGGCAGAAGAAGATTGAGGCATTGATGAGTAGCAATGTGGGTAGCATGTGGAGGATTTAGTTGTCTGCTAGGAAGCCCACTGACCAGCTGATTTTGAACCCAATAATGGAGGGGGTCTGTGTCAAGTTCGTTGAGGATAAAATGTTTAATGAAACTGACTCGTTTGAGTCAGGTAGGTAGTTGACTTCCCACTGGCCTATTAAGTATAATTCCAGAAACATTTGCGAACATTTGCAGAAGCTTGAAAACTCAAGAACTCTGTGCCCAAACGGCTTGTCAGCGGCTGTTTTGAAGGGGGATGCTGGTCTATGGGTAGGGGTGCTTTGCCCTTTGTTTTATAAAGTATGCTTGATTAGATCTACTCCAGACTGTTGGAAGAAATCAATTCTGGTCCCAGTATGCTGAGGACTGGGGAACGATTGGTTTACGGAAAATTATTGGTTGCTGTCCCTGCTTGATATTACTGGAAAGGTGTTTGCCCTGTATGTTCTGGATCATTTACAGGCCTGAGTTAAGGCTGATCACATCTTACATCCCTTCTAGATAGGTTTTTGACCAGAGTCCAGCACTGTGCACAACATTAGGGTGCCTGACACGATTATAGCACAGGCAAAGGCCGCTTCTAGTACCTCAGTCTACATTGCTTTTTTAGATTTTAGGTCTGCGTTCGACCAGGTTAACCGCAGTATCCTCTGGAGTATAATGCAGTACTGGGAGTGCCCTAGTTGGCTCCTTGAAATAATCGTGGCCTTACACACAGACAACTCGGGCCAGGTTCAGCTTGGTGACTCCGACCAGCTGCCGCAAGTGATGCAAATTAGCAAGGGGGTGAGACAGGGAGGCATGCTAGCCCCCCTGCTCTTTTACATCTATATAGCCGTCTTGCTGGGCAGGCTGATGGCTAGAGCAGGCTCTATGCCAATGACTGCGTTACACCCCTATCGGTGGATTGCTATGTGCAGATGACCTGGCTATATTCAACCACCTACTAACTGGGATAAAGGCAAGGTTGGATAAACTAGGGCTGTATGCAAATGAAAACCATCTTGCGATAAATCTGTCCAAAACTAAGGTAATGTTGGTTGCGTAAAACAAAAAACAGAACTAAGATAACGACCTCTGTGGGCACAGTGGAGTATACCGATGCTTGTAAATACTTGGGGCTGGAGATGTCAGCGACATCAGGATATGCGGACAAAATAGAGACCAAGGGTAGAAGGGCGAGACAAATTACATGAATATCTAAGAAATGTCTAGCAGACCATGCCGGCTTGTCCCTAAAAGGCGTCTTGGTACTCTATAAACAATGGTTATGCCGAACAATCCGATATGGGTTGGAGGCCCGAGCCATGAGAGATCTGCAGTGGTTAGAGTGGGTGGAATCTCGTTTCTGGAGAGCTCTACTGGTGTTCGCAAGACCTAGCCCAATCGAGGATGTGCGACTTGAGCTAGGTCTCTTGTCAATGAGAGCACAACTCAAGGCAGCTCCTATCTGGCCACTTCTGGACAAACCGGGCATGAGCTATGATCACGGCCAGCATGGGTAAACCACTCCCCCGCAAGTGAAACCTTTGGTGATCTATGCTCTGCGATGAACTGGTTTCCTGATTTTGGTCGTTGTTCTGCCTTTCCAAAGTTAAGAGGGTCCTTTACTCGAAGGCTGGCGGAATGGGATTGGCTGTGCAATTACGACCACCTTTCTACACGTAAGGGCTGCATTCATGTGGTGTCTGTGGTGCACTCCGTTATAAAACCTGAAAGGTATCTATTGCTCTGCCCTGATCCAACTGTTCCCAACTTTCGATTAAGACACCGAACAAATCAGCTACCAGATTTGGCAGTGTGTGGCCTGAGACGGAATCTGCCACCATTAGCAAGATTTTGCAGAATGTCCAGAGTTAAATCTCATCAAGAGTCAGCCAGACATGAGCTCGCGCAGTGCCCGGAAATGGGTGCACTCTGTATGGTGCTACTTGGCCCTATTGTCTATGATTATAACTCTATAAAATATGCTGATTTCTGGTTGTTCTGCATGAATACATATCTATGAACGTCCTTCTGTCCTTATTTCGGGTTTGACGAGGGATTCTACTGTTTCTGAGTAAGTGAGGCCTCGGGTTGGCAAATCTCCATTGCTATCCTCCATGGTGTTAGTACAAGAAGTGAAGAGGTTGTTTCAGAATAGCTTGTAAAGGAATAGTAGGCTTGATCCTTCAGATACTAATGAATGTATGAATGAAATGGGTATTTCATTGTAAGTACGCCATTTTCTTCTTACTGTTTTTGTGATACTAAATAAGTATTCCTATTAATTGTTTTTTTAGTCATTCTTGATCATAAAAGTTCTGTTAAGAACTATGTACAATAAAATAAAATAAAAAGTCACTTTTCAGCAGTGCAAAGTCACTTTGCACAGTGCAAAAGATTTCATGAATCGGGCCCACAGTGTGCACGCTTTTAGGAAGTGGTGTTTGTACTTGTTGCACGCACCGTGTCCGTCCATATGTGCATTCTGCGGTTGTTCTTGCTGCCTATTCCCGCCTGTCCTGTTCTTGTTGGTGATGGTGTGGGAATGGGCACACTTAACCCGCAACATGTGTACATGTGAATCCGGACAGACCGCCAAAGAATGGCGTTTGATATGTTTCCTGAGGGATATAGAAAACCCAACGAGAAAAGGGGCCTTTTTGTCAACATTCTTTGCAGCTGTAAGGAGGGGGTGAGGCCTAAATGATGGGCTTGGCCTGAAGTGTCGCCGGCGTAGGGCTATATAAATAAAAAGTGGCTTTCCTCGCTGCTTTGTTTTTTTTAATTGTCCTGTTTTGTGGACTCGAACTTGAGTCCTGCTTGTGTCAAGCCAGGGTCGCTTTGCACTGTGCTATTTCATAGGTGCTAAGTATGTTTTGCTTCATTCAATAGGCTGCTTGGCAAGTACTTTATGTGTCAAGCAGATTTTGTTCTGAAATAGCATGGTGTGATGTGACACTGGGCCTCATTAGGAGTTAGGCGTCCGCAGAATGAACAGTGCTGGTAAGGGACCGGCACCGTTCACTTCAGGGTCTGCAGCGGGTCCCGCTCTGGATACCTGGCAAGAGGAGACGTGCAGAGTGGGACCCGCTAGCAGTCCAAGATGCTAACAACGGGCCCGTCATTAACGGGCCTGTTGTTAGCATCCTCCCCAGAGGCGTTGCTAGGTGTGGGCTTAAGGGGCTATAGCCCAGGGTCTTTTGGTTGTAGCCCCGGATAGAATCTCAGGGGCTACAACCAAAAGGCTAGCTAGCCCCGAGTCCCAACAGCCCCAACATTAGGATAGCCCCAGATCTTTTCCAGACCTAGCAACATCCCTGATCCTCCCCATTCCCACTGAGCATTATGGGGGCTCAAATGGGAATGGGGATGTAACGGATCCGGGTCCTGCGAAAGGGATTTACCAGGCCCTCCAATGTCGGAATGGCCCGGTAAATCCCCTTTTGTGGCACCCGGACCTGGTACCCAGTATGGGGGTAGCCATGCCACTAAAAGCAGCATGGCTACCTCCATACTCGCAATGAGGCCCACTGGCTTGTTACCGACAGGCTTGGGTACCTTTCCTTGCTGTTGGGAGCTCCGGCTCGATTGAAGTTTCCAGAGACTCTAGGGGCTCACTTAAAGCCCTGGATGTTTTCCGATCATCGGTTGCTTTCTTTGGTAACCCTTCATGGGCGAGGTCAAAGGTTACAGAGGAACATGATTTCTCATCTTCCTATATAAAGTGTCAGAGACAGGGCACTCATGGTGTGGTTAAAGAAAGCCTGTTCAGAATGTGGAAGAATTTAAGCCAGGGTCAAGTACCATGAGGTGGTGTTAACCAGACTGGAAGCGGTTGCATGCCCAGTCTCATAGCAGTCTGTCAGTCACTTTTGTACCGAGTTCTGTGGCTCACCAGATGTTTTGGATTACAGATGCGATGATTGATAGCCCACCTTCAGGTATGAGGGCAAAGGCTGATGGGAGTTGTAGTCTAACATATATGGAGAATCAAAGGTTAGTGGAAAGATGAGTTCTGCAACCTGAGGCGGCCTAGATGTTTTGGACTACAGCTCCCATGATCGTTCACCATTTTCTGTGCTGGCTAGGGCTGCTCATCTTAGTAGTTCAAACATCTGGAGAGCCAAAGGTTGCTATAAGTCTTGAACTATGACTCCCATGATCCCTCACCATTGACTATGCTTGCTAGGGCTGATGGAATTTGTGGTTCTAAACATCTGGAGAGCCAAAGGTTAGTGCAAATAAATGAACATATTTGGATTTCAGAGAAGTTTATGAATGGCATTTATTTTCTAGCAACCCTCACTTCATTTTTCCTTTCTAGATAATCATTAGGAGGTCTTCATCACCTTCCCCTGCTTCCCATTTTGTCAAATAGAAGAGAAAGCAGAAAATAAAGACTTTTTTAATTTCAGAGAAATGGGCCTCGCCTGCTGCCCTTCAGGCCCATGCCTCCGTGCCTGAAAAGGGCAATTGGAAACACTCATGTCAAGGTCTTTCAGAGGGATATTTATAAATGTGGGCTTGAAAGAGCCACTTAAATAAAGGAATAGCAGAGCAGGAATCAGACCCACTGCTGGGGCACGGCCCTGACACGGAACAGCTCTCGTCTATTTCCGGCTTCTGTAGCCAAAGGCTCTTGAGTAAATGGCTGCCGAGTTCTGTCTCTTTGTGGCCCTGTTGCTATTTGTGCGTTTGGCATTGAGGAGAGAGAGGAGGTCTTTTCTTAGAGACCATGTTTCAGATCCGCTGGAACTCTCTCAAGGACTTGAATGTTACTTTTCTGCGACATTGTCTTTCGGGCTGAAAATAAAAGAACCGAGAACAATCTCCCTTCTATTGGCGCTCGTGGCGGAGAGAACCCTGAATAAACTGAACTCGAAGCAAAGTGGACAAACCATGCATTCAGAGAGTGGGCGAGTCAAAGAAAGAGGGGGTGAAGGCCAAAAGGCATTCCTTCACCAAGAGCACCCCCCAGCCCCCAGGGGACATTCGAATTAGGTCCATGGTGGCTCCTATCACGTGAAGTGATAGAGAGGGGGATACCTATGCGTAGGGGGGCCAGATTTAAAAAGTAAAAAACCCAGACGGGCAACTAACATAAAAGTAGGACTATCTCTTGAAAGTGTCTGTCAAGGCACTAAATTTCAGTAGCGTTGGAGGAGAAGGAAGTTTAGTGTCACTGGTGGAATAAACACATGTTATAATTAATTTATCACAAACTATCACTGTCTTAATTCGTAAAATGCAGCCTTTCTTCTGTGTGAGATGGTGCATTCCTGACCGCCTGCTATGAAGACCTGCTATCAAAAACTGGGACCACTGCAGTTTCCAATGAGAAAGGGGGACAGAGCACCCAATTCCAGACTCTCCCTAGAGAGCAGAGCCTTGCTAAACTTCCTGAATACCTCGGGATGTTGCGGCGCGGGTCCAGGATCACATACGCGCGTGACGTTGATGCACGCTCTGCTTGATGCTAGGATCTGCAGGGGGGCATTGCCCAGCCAGTTTGTGGTGCAGCAACCTCCACAGGAGTTTCTGTACCACCTTTTCTTGTTTGGGGTCCTGCAAGGTGGATACAACTCCTGACCACGCCTAACCTCCCTGCGGCTCAGGAGGCCACCAATACCCAACGAGTACCCCCCAAAGATCAGCACCAAGATTAACAGATACTCACCTGCATGGCAGTATTTCCCCCGGTGTTGCAGTTTGCAACTGCCTGAACCGCTCCATATCCCCTGTAATTTGCCCAATGTGACTGCTCGTATAACAAAAGAAAGCATATCTTTAGATAGTTCTAGTGTTGGTATCTCGATAAATCAATCTTATCAAGATCTTTGTGAACAAACTTGTAATGAGGCCCATTGTGTTTAAAAACCTGCGGCATCCATAATCATGTTGAAAGACACATCCAGAGATCTGATCCAAAGAGGCAATACTTGCGCGACATCACTGATGCGCACTTCTTGACTTTAATAAAGAATACGGGGTGGTGCCTGGAAATCAATCTAGGAGAAACAGGGATTATACAATTACTGCGACGCCTTTACTGCGACCCTCGAATATTTTGACTTTTTTTTATTTCAACCCCCATTTTACCCCATATGTATGTGTGGGGGATGGGTACAGTATATAATGGATGAAG
Organism: Ambystoma mexicanum; assembly: GCF_040938575.1. Lineage (NCBI taxonomy): Eukaryota > Metazoa > Chordata > Amphibia > Caudata > Ambystomatidae > Ambystoma > Ambystoma mexicanum. The sequence goes on along the minus strand of NC_090923.1, from coordinate 35,540,490 downwards.
AGAGCCTGCGGGGTCTTCACAGAATATATATGGGGTGAAAAGTGGGGCAAAATAAAAATCAAAATTTTAGGGGGTTGCAGTTAATGCGCCGCAGTAAAGACATAGATCCAAGACAGGCATTGGCAAAACCCACCTAGACATGAGGTGAGAAAGCGGCTCAGGCATCACAGCGCCTTAAAGGAAGGCTGGCACTTTAAATGGCAACAAAGTGTACAAGTGGATCATACCCCGGCTCCCTGTAGTCCAATAGGAGACCAGCCCTGCCCTCTGCTCCATCACTCCCAGACAGATCTTGGTACTGTTCCCATGTGGCCTTCTGGGTTCTACCACCTCTGTCTCTCCAGATGTTTGAAACATAACTCTCTGATCACCTCTCACCCTTGACTATGCTGGCTACGGAGGATACGAGCGACGGCCCATAACCTCGGGAGACAGAGACGAATAAAAAGAGACAGACCTAGTGACTTTTAAATAGTTGCTTCAATTTTCAATGTGCGGGCCACATGGCCTGAACCTGCTTGTATTTGTTCCACCATGGCCAGTAGTGATGAGCCCATCATCCAGGTGTTGATAGTAGAGGGGGATCAAGAGATCCTCATGGTGTTTCTGCCAATGGCCATTACTTTGCTGATGTTGGTGGGGTGCATTGGGAACAGAACGGTGCCCGAGTGGTGGAAATGGTGACCCCGCCTTCGCTTCACTTCCAGGTGGCATTTACTGCAGTCTGCTGCCTTCTTGGGATCTCAGCCTGCCAGAGGGCTGCAATGCAGTAGCTCAATCCGTCTCCTCCTGAGGGATTCTGAAACGTCATTTCAGGATCTCTGCTGGCTTCTCATTGGCCATTGAATCTCTTTTTTTAGTTTGGGCAATAAGGTAGCACTTGCACTACCTATAAAATGGAACTATTTCATTGGTGTGCAGAGAGGAGAAAATGGCACGTGAGCTGCGACACACACAGCTTGTAGGTGTTGTTTATTTGCCTTGCCCATGGGCATGCTGATCCCTATTGCCATTCCCACCCAGTACCTGTGCCTCCCTGCTCAAAACACCTCCTCCGTAGTGATCGTTTTAATCAAGCCTTATCATCAAACCTGCCACTGAAAGTGCCTGCCATTGATTTTTCAAAGCAGTCGAAGCTTTAAAGCAGCTACTGGTGCCATAAAAATGTCTTAACCTGGTCTGCCTTCAGCCATTTATAAGCACTATGCGTGCCATTCACTGAAGTCCTGTTAAAAACAAGTATTGGCAAAGTCAACCGTTTTGGCGTGTTAATAAGTATTAAGCATTTGCCAGGCACTGCTATTAGATGTCCAGGTACTCACACCATTTTGCACCGCGACCATTGAAGGCCGGTTTACTATGGCAGTGCCCGGCAAGTGCCCAATTTCCCATGCCCACACAAAACCCCAAACTGTTGGCATTGCCAATGCTTGTTTGTAATCGCCTCCAGTGCCCGCCACTGGCAGTCACCCCTTACAGTGGCCGGCGTGCACGTGCGCAGGCCTTTCATTGTCCCCCTGTTCATGGGCAACGCTGCAAACATTTCAAACGCAATGGTTTCCTTAATTTCGGGAAGGAATTAAATGTCCCAAGTCTCCTTCAAATGGTGAACGTTGTCGTCAAATTGGCTCCTGTTTGTTACCGGTCGCAAGTGCCTGAAATGTTTGATTGGTCACGCAGCGCTAGCCAGCAATCCGCTTAGGGCATGGCGGATATTTACAAACCCACGCCTTATCTTACGAACCAGCCTGAAAGGTCTGTCTGCGTATTACGCAATGTGAGTCCACTATTAGACAACTGCGGCTTTTGTTTGGTAAATTCCTCAGAAGGACTCACCCTAAGCCCAGTGCGAAGCAAAACGTTCAGCTTCGACAATACAAAGGGGATCAGGAAGGGTGCACTCCACCCCATTCATCCAGGAGTGTCAGCCACATTCCGCATCTCAGGTAAGGACCACCTGACCCTTAGCACTGCGTGTGCCTTCAGGGAGGCCTGGGGATCAGGTGTACACTGGCCTTCCACTCCCCCATCCTCACAGTCTTGACACTTGACACTGAATGGCTCGCCCTTTCAAAACAACCAGTCACCAGTTAATCACAACAGCCGAGGCCCACGTGGTGTTCTCGCCTGACTTCCTGGTACTTCCGGATTCTGGTTTATTTCGGAAGTTAGGCCTGTCCTGCTCAAATATGAGTTTACGCACGTGATCTGCAGCCTTGGCCCTGTTCTTTATCTTCTATGCCATACGTGGGTACAGACGGTGCCTCACAACATTTGCAGCTAGTTCTGGGAACAATGGTAAACACGGGTGTTTTGTTGGTCGTGGCTTTGTTAAGGATCTCTCCGGAATATGGCAAAGGTCGCTGGGTTTGACGGCACCAACCAGTGGAACCTGCCCTTCTGGTGAGTCGTGTCCCTTTTGGCACACGCTCAGTGACAGGAGCCGGGGGCTTGGTTTGCCGGTTTCCTGTCCAACCCATGAAATGCCACATTCACTTAGTGTCAAGATGGGGATTAAGGTAGCCAGGTGAAAGTTGCGCGCAGGGGGAGTGTCCATACAGTGCTGGCCCCAGCTTTGTAGCTAGGCCCTGATGATGTTATTAAACCTGCTGGGTAGGCGTACTCAAGAATACAGCCACGTATATGTAAATGTGGAAAGCATACAGCCTGTGTAAACTTCCAGCGCACAAGATTAACCGCTTCTGGTGCGGCTGTGCAAAAAGGGTCAAACGTTCAGTAAAAGCTGGGGGCATCACGCCACCAACCTACCGTGCCTGCTCCATGGTTTCACCATATATAGTCGCACCGAACTGCTTACAGCCCAACACTCAGCCAGACTCTACCATAACCAAACTGCACCTTGAAGAGACATCAAAGCACTACAGTAAATGCTGTGATTGACCAATGCTGTTGCGTAATATGAATGTGCATTAGTGCAGGCGAATGTTTCCAAGGTGCGGCCCACCGCTGTGTGCATGGCATCCAACTGCCTTAGCGTTGGCTTTGCCGGCTGTTGGCCAGGCTCTTTCTGCTGAATTTATAAATAAAATGTGCCTCAAGCCATAGGGGTTGGAGTCAGAGGGTGGTGCATCTCGAATGCCGGTAGGGTTGGGGCAGATGTAGTTATACATCAGGCATGTTCCCCATCCGATCCACTCAGATCCTTTGACAAAGGGACGAGGCAGCCCCACAACATGCAATGAACCCAAAGGAGTGATATTGTGTTGCGGAGCAGTCCAATAAGGCATGGCAGTGCAGGGGGAAAGGACTGTAACAGCTGTTGTCAGACCGCAGCAAAGGTATGGGACTGAGGCAAAGCCGAGCGCACATAATAATGGTGGTGGATGATACCACCTGTTGCAGTCCTTCGCTCCAGGGCAGTGATGCCATTATATTATGGCAAAATCACAGAAACAGATTATGAACAAAAGAAAACAGTTCAAGAAGGTGCTCAGAATGTTTGCCGGGCGCACTGCCCCGGTGGAATGTTGGCCAAGGGAGAATGAGCCATGTTGGGATGATATGATTGCAAGTGGGAGTCAATATAGAGATGTTTGTAGCTATGAGAGATGGTATAGGACGATAGCAATGTTTCCTCACAGATGTGTTTGATGAGTGGGTGCTATACTAAGCAACATTTGAGTGGTTTGTGACTAGGAAGGCATACCTTTTTGGAATATTTGTAGATTTTAATATTTGTAATTGTATTATTTAGTTATTCAAATTGCAATCAAATGTTGCGCTGCAAGAACGTGGATCAGTCAAAGGGCTACGTAGTTACTCTGGGAAAAGCAATGACGATCAAATACAGCCCAGTACCGCTTCTGCAAATGAATGGTCATGAAGTAAAATTGCACATTGATGCGACCTTCAAACCTGTAGCTCGACACAATCACATTCAGCAATAGGTTGAAGACGAGTTGAGTGCTCTAATGGATCAAGACATTATGGAATCTTCAATAGGACTGACACCTCGGGTCTCCCCTATTGTACTAGTCCTAAAGAAGAGATCAAAGTGATGCATCCGCATTTGCGTGGACATGAATAATGCCCAATCAAGTCATACAGAGGGAAAGACACCAAGCCCCAAGTATAATGGACATCATGTACCTCCTTAATGCAGTGACCATCTTCTTGACACTTGATTTGAACAAGGATACTCCGAGGACTGGATCACTCATCCAGATATATAACCACTTTTCCACCCATCTGGAATCATTCATAAGTGCTTACAGTTTCACATCTCATTGGAAGATGAGATATTTCATGGAAAAATGCAAAAAACATGATATGCCACATACTTCTTTATCTGAGAGTGATGCCATCCTCATGTTGTGTACATCTCAAGAAACACACAATGCAATTCTCAGAAGAGTCTGAAAAGCACAGGATGAAGCAACCCTGAAACTGGGCAAGGACAAGAAGAAATTCAACAAATATACTCTCAATTCTTTAGTCACTGGTTTTCCCAGAATGGAATAAAGCCAGAGCTGGACAATAGCATCTCTCATGTCAGCGGCAAACCCTCAAAACCTGCCCATGTTATAAAAAACATACAGGATTTTGCATCCACCAGTTGTTAGGGACCTGAGGGGGATGTCTGTACTTCTGGTCTCTATTTGGTAGAGGTGAGGCACAGAGGACCCCTGGCAAGATTCTCTATTATGGTAGCAATGGACGAGCAATCAAGGCCTAGCTTCTCGGGAGGTGATGCGGGCTGGTTTTTAAGTACAGCGTAGTCCCCAAGCACCCACAAAGGAATGTCCGCACACTGTATCGGTTAAACACAGTCTTAATATAATTAATATTCAAGGTTATATACAATATCACGATAACGCACTTTGTACTTGGTTATCTATAATGGCAAATATACAGTTCTATGTGGTAGCAAAGTTACTATTAGATCTCTTTAAAGTGCATCAACTGTATGGTTAAATGGCACACAAATCAGTTTGTAAAGGCAACCAACAATAGAGGTAGAGGAAAGCATACCGTCAGAGATCGAATATGCTCCAATATTGGCCCAATTTAAAAGCAAAAATAACGGAATGAAAAATTGGTCATTCCGGAAAAAACATTCAGGCCGATTCATGGAATAATTAGCGCGGCGCAAGTGGGCAAAAACGTGCGAATCGCAGTGGAATAGCGAAAATCGCAGTGCAAGTGCGAAAATCGCATGAAAAGCAGCGCACGTCGATTCATGGAAGGCCGTGCGCGAGAAAACCAGCGGGTTTGTGCGATTAAAAAGTGCGCGGCGCACGTTGGCGCACAGGCCATCTAACAGCGTGCGCCAGGTCACAGCGAAAATCGCACAGGCCACAGCGAAATTCGCACATAGCGCGGCGCACGCAACAAAAGTAGGCGGAACACGGGCGTAACACTCGGAATGGGGAACAACTTGCCAAAACGTGGGCTTCACGGGGGAAGTACAGGGCACAAGTGCGCGGAACGCCCACACGCTCGCCTACAACACGTATTCATGGAATAGAATAGGGGAAAAAAAGCGCACTCTCAAACCAGCGCACAGGCACAAACACGACCGCCACAAGAAAGCAGGCGGTAGCGTCTCTGCGGCTGTAAGAAATGTGCGCCAAAAGGTGCGCCAACAAATAGCACCTATATACTGCCATGATGAATGTCCCATACTGTGGCCCTCCAGGAAAAATGACGTGCAAAGGGGTACCCACAAACACGGACACCCGCTGACAAAAAATACGTGTGCGTGTATACCGGGGTGCGCGGGAAGTCTCACATGCAATTTCAGCAGGGTACGTGCATCACAGGGGTTCGCGTGAAGTCATTCACGCGATCGGGCCTGGGGGAGCGGGCTACGTGTATTTCAGGGGTTCGCGTGAAGTTTCTCACGCGATCGGGCCTGGGGGAGCGTGCTACGTGTATTTCAGGGGTTCGCGTGAAGTTTCACACGCGATCGGGCCTGGGGGAGCGGGCTACGTGTATTACAGGGGTTCGCGTGAAGTTCCTCACGCGATCGGGCCTGGGGGAGCGGGCTATGTGTATTCCAGGGGTGCGTGAGAATTTCCACACGCGAATAGCCTGGGCGCGTGTATTTCAGGGGTGCGTGGGAAGTTCCACACGCGAATAGCCTGGGCGCCTGTATTTGAGGGGTGCGCGGGAAGTTCCACACGCGAATAGCCTGAGCGCGTGTTTTTCAGGGGTGCGCGTGAAGTCATTCACGCGATTGGGCCTGGGGGAGCGGGCTACGTGTATTTCAGGGGTTCACGTGAAGTTTCTCACGCGATCGGGCCTGGGTGAGCGTGCTACGTGTATTTCAGGGGTTCGCGTGAAGTTTCACATGCAATCGGGCCTGGGGGAGCGGGCTACGTGTATTTCAGGGGTGC